>NC_141613.1:41437644-41737644 GCF_047967505.1 Dipteris shenzhenensis | reverse complement strand
ATGTACCAAAGGTCGAGCTGTTCTCGATGGCCTTTGCAACCTTTGTGTTGTGACCATAGCCGTAAGCTACACCCTTCTTGTCACTCAAAATCACAGACGGCATGCCACACATGTTCCCGGGAGAGTTTGAGGATATTAGCCACATGGGGGTGCTACGGCACAGTGCTGCACACATGCGAGGAGATGAGTTCTACTTGAGATAGAAGTCTAGAGGTTCTCGGAATTGTATTTTTCTCGTGGGGAAAATTGTTTTTATTGGGTAACAAACAACCTTCCTTTTTAAGGAAATTTAAAAGGAATAGTATGACAAGCCACAAGCTTTTCCAGGAAAGAATGATTACATTATTTAAAGGGCAGGCCAATATTAAATGCCAAGTGCGGGCGTTTTCTAAATATTATTTAAAAACTGAAAAGCGGTGTGCACGTTACAAAGGAGCAAGAAATAAAAATAAATATTCAAGAAATCGGGATTACTTTAGACCGTCGATCAGGGGCAGAGTGGACACGTGTCTGAATTGGGAGCCGTCGATGGGATGTCTGCCAAAAGGCCGGCCCGAGCATGTGGCCAGGGGGGCAGGGGGCAACCGGCGGCAGCCGGTGGGCCAGGCAGGGTAAGGCTGGGGCCGACGGACAGGTGCCGGTTGCGAGCCGGTAAGCGCATGCGCAATCTCAGGCACACATGGGAGTCAGCGAGGGGACTGGCCAGCGATGCACCACGTGGAAAGATGATGACGTGGACCAGGAGGGATGACGTGGGCCTACGCAGGTTTCTAAGTTAGGGAGCTAAGCACTCTCTCTCTACAACCTCTCTCTTCGCACTCTCTCTCTAGAGCTCGCTGGATGTTCTCTCTCTTCGGGATTGGCATGTTTCAGTGTTTCTCTCTCTAAAAAGGGAGGTGTTCGAGCCATATTTCAATCCTCTGTGTTGCCGGATTGCTCATCATCTTCCCGGTGATGAGCCACGAGCTCCTTCCCAGCCATAGCGCCCACATGTGTTCCTCGCCTCTTTTCGCATTTCTGCTGCTTCTCCATCACCTTTCCCCTGCTCTTTGCCTCCGCCCATTATCTTATTGCCTTCTCCTTGTATCTTATTCCTCCCCCCCCAACCCCTCTCCCCAGCTATGGCTTCCCCTGCTTTCCCCATCTCGCTCTCCTCCTCTGCCGTCCCTCGTGCTCCTACTCTGCCCAAATAGCTATCGCTCTCATCGTAGCTATCTAGCTCGCCTCCCTCTCCTTCTTAGCCACCACCTTCCTTAGCTCTTCCCTCTCTGGCCTTAGCACCATGACTGTTGCTCTTAGCAACGATACTTGCCTCCGCGAACGCGCCCTCAAAGGCCAAGCGGTTGAAGAGCAGCTTTGGAGTTCCCTTCCAGACGATGTCGTTGACAGGATTCTTCTCTGGCTGCCCCTTGCAAGCAAACGCCGCTTCAAGCGCGTTTGCAAATACTGGAATCTTGCGCTGTCGTCGGACAAACTCTTGAGCTATACGACGAGCATCAGCGATGGTAGTCACTCCTTCCTGCTCTGCACGACGGGCGAATTTGCCTGCGCGCTCGATCCCTCCACGAACACCTGGCGGAAGCTGTCCAAGCCTGCATGTCCTGCTACTTCGATCCTGGCAGCTGGGGGAAGTCTCGTGTGCCTGGGAAACCAGGTATCGGAATGCAGGGTCCTCTCCGCATGCAATCCATTGACAAAGACTTCGACAGTCTTACCCAGAATGCCTCGAGTGGGCTTGATTCACAAAGTGGCAATTGCCGTCGACGATTCTACAAACGCTTATTTGATTGTAGTTACTGGTGAGGACGGTTGCAATTTTCGAGGTCGTCATGTGTATAGGCTGCTCACAGACGTGTATGATTCCATATCTGGTTCTTGGAGGGTGGCTGGTGATGCATTGCCTGACGCGAAGTTTGGCTCTGACCCGGGTGTCTGGTGCAATGGGCTTTTCTATTGTATCACAGAACTTCCATACGGACTCACGGCCTTCGACATTTCAAAGGGTCGTTGGATTGAGCACCAAGTGCAGATGCCGGAAGGCATTTCTTCTCCGTCGTTGGTAAGCTGCAGGGGTCAGCTGCTCATGGTGGGCACTCACAGGAACCCACTGCAAAGCTCCTCAAGAAGCGCCAAGGTGTGGAGTTTATGCCATGGAAAAGCATGGCAGGTGTTCGACCAGATGCCGGAAGATCTGTTTTCCGAGTTCATGTCGCATCTTACAGTTCATACTCCTCTAGTTTGCGCTGGAGTTGGGGACCTTGTGTGCATAACTTCTCACCTAAGCCCGACTATAGTTACTTTTGATGTCAAAGGTAGGTCATGGAAGCAGATGCCCTCAGACCCTCTGTTTCCCAAATGTAGGGATTCCCATTTACTTGGATTCTCATTCCGGCCAGAATTTGATTTCATTTCTTGAGGAATTTGTTTGGTGACACATGATCTTGTACATTCTTGGTCTGTAACAAACTGTAGTTATTCCGTCCGCAAGCTGACGGTTTGGGACTGTACAGTTGCCTCTTAAGGCATCATATAATGAATTCTGCCAGCTTTTCTTGTTTCTATCCTCATAGCTTAGTTTATCAATTTGTTTTGTCGAGCGCCGTACGCTGTGAGCTCCTTGTTTGTTCTTTAACTTCTCAAGCATCTACTTAAGTTTTTATGAATTATCTCCGTTCTTGACCGGTTCTTGCTCGGTGAGTTTTAGAAGATTGTTATCTCACTGCACTTGTAAAGTGGCGGTCGTCATGACTGTTTACGGTGACAGACGAAATGTAACCATCATATCTACTTCACCATGAGTTGTCGCAGTTCCAGCATTGTGCCTCAGCACTGATATTCCCATTGCTAGTCTTTTTGCTAGCAAGTGCATCACCCACAGTCTTTTTTTGGTTGTATTGTCATTGTCTCAGTTTCTGGTAGCATGGCTCTATCGTTGGTGGCTATGGAAAGCCATGTTGCCCGCAAATGGTGATGAGCCTGGCATTTGGATTGATGGAGATGATTAACACGGGCTTTCGTCTGTAGAGCTGAAGACGATGATTCTCCTATTGGAAAAGGATATCCACAAAATTTGTGGAAACACTAGAAGCTGAGCCTATCACAGGGCCAAATAAGATCAGCACGTAGATGCGGCACACTGGTTATTCACGTATGCATTTGAGGGAGACAGCAAGCTGTTCTTTTCTGGGGCAGTCTGAAAAGACATTAGAGCACAACTGTAGAAAAAGGGTACTGCAAGTAATTTTCTTTTCTCTAGTGACTGGTTATGGCTGCCTTGTAACTTGTAAGCCTGTCAGCAAATATTAGGCAGTATTCTTCCAGTAGCCTTGCAAGGTGCCCGATGAAGCATGCAAGTCTTTGCACGAAGTGATCCATGTCCCATCTTTGAGGAAGAACCTATTTTTAGTAAACAAATGCAAGCTTGAAGTTGCAGAGGGACTCCAGTTTTTGTATACTTGACCATGGTCTATTTAATGCATCTGGGCAGTGGCTGGACATGGGCGGGCAATCTTGCCCATGGGCGGTGCCCATGGTGCACGAGTCTGTAAATACCCTAAGAGTACAAAAAAGGTGAAGCTTTGTAAGTTGTGCTCAGAAGTAGAGCCTAAGGTGCATTGGGGAGCCAGCTGGAGACGACAGAGACTGTATTACATAATGAGCTTAAGTCTTGCATCCAATTACGTTCAGGTAAAAAAATTTGCTACCTTCTTAAACAGGACATCATAAGCTCTGCACTCTTTTAAGAATTGTAAGGACTTGGTTTGAAAAGCAAGTTGGAAAATGCAGGAGTACCTCTCCAAGATCTGTTCTCTTGTGCAATAAAGGCATTAATAGGCATTCCGGTTCTATTTTGTTTCTGGCTGAGAAATGAAATGATCTACCAATGTCTGTTGGAGATTGTCACGATTTGTGGGACAGCCAAGGAGAAGTTTTTCCTGTAATTTCCTATTTTCATAATTCTGAAAAGTTATCCCTGGGATCTAAAGTCTCCACAAGGCTGGCTGGCTGCACCGAGAGGAGATGAGGCATCTTGGTTAAATGGTCATAGTGGTCAGGTGTTCATATACCCGGGAAAAATCTCTCTCATCCTCCATGTCATTGGTGTTGCACATCTTGCAAACCTTGCCTTCTCCTGAATCCCTTCCCTCTGCCAATTCCAAGGTCATCAGATCCAACCTGTATTTTCCTTAGGTGATGATGATGTGTGTATGTGTGCACGTGCACGCGAGCACCAATTTCAAGATCATGAGATCCAACCTGTATTTTCCTGAAGTGATGATGATGTGAATTGTGTGTGTGTGTGTGCGCACTAAAAAAATGTGTGTGTGTGTGTGTGTGTGTGTGAGAGAGAGAGAGAGAGAGAGAGAGAGAGGGGGGGGGGGATACCCTGCTGCTTGACTAGCTTCAGCCTATTAAGCGGCTTTGAACTCAGGTTCCAAGTTGCAATAGATCTATGTCACCAACCCAGATGATATTCAACTCCACTAGCTGGGCCACCGTGTCTTGAGGGAGATAGTCGTTTACTTTGAGTGCCTCCAGTTGATGTCTACAGGATCAAGGATTTGTTTGTATATGCATTCATTTTGTGTGTGTGTGTGTGTGTGTGACTTTCCACTTAAAAAAAAAAAAAGTGTGTGTGTGTGAGAGAGAAAGAGAGAGAGAGAGAGAACCATAGTTTGCACAAACATAATGTGCAAGAGCTTTCTCATCTCCCAGTTCCATGAGAGCTGACTTTCTGCATTTATTTCGGACCACCCATAACTCTTTTCTCCATGCATGTGTTTCCAATTTATCTTGTCCTCGCAATTTCACCTGCATTCCTTAAGGTGCTAAAAAAACTGACTTCCACGTCCAGTGACTTTGTAGTCTATTTTTATCTGTTGCAAAGAGGGTCGTCTACATATAACAGTAGAATAGGACATACCAGCAATTTATACTGAACTCGCTCTCCACTGTGAGATTTCATCCATTCTTGTAATGCATAAATGAACAGACCAAAGAGAGGGTATGACAGAGGACATCCCTGTTTGACCCCTATATCATTCCTTGTAATTAACTTTTCCTTACAGTTCAATCTGTGTATTAACGGCCTTGCCAATTCAGCTAAGACCTTTTAGTACAACCTAAACATGGTTTCTCTCGATTTTTCGGGTATTTCAGTTTCTGTTTTTTCCCATAGTTTCTTGCGAGGTACAGGGTAAAACACTTTCTTGAAGTCTATGAAACAGCAATATAATGTTTACCCTTAGCTCCTGTTGCAGCTGTATTATCACTAGGTGGTCAACTGTGGAGTGCTTGGATCTGAAACCAGCCTGATTTGGTGCTCTTATTCCAGTTTCTTCTGGCCATTTTCTGAATTTTTGCTCTAAAGAGCTTGGCCATCAAGCTACTTACCATAATTGTCCTACAGTTCTTTGCATCCTTCTTGTCCCCTCCTTTGAAAATTGGGACTATTTTATAGATCTGCCACTCTTCAAGAAAACCTTCTTCCGTGCCTTATTTGCTATGAGTGTTAGAGAGAGAGAGAGAGAGAGAGAGAGAGAGAGGGTTTTGAATTTTGATGGGAGACAATGAGACTTGGTATTGGAAATCCAAAGCGCACAACAAAATGGAGGCCAAATACGAGGGTTTTGAATGTTGATGGGAGACAATGAGACTTGGTATTGGAAATCCAAAGCACACAACAAAATGGAGGCCAAATACAACGGATAGGACCAAAATATAGCTTTAAATACGCAGCAAAAAAAAAAAGCTCAACACGGAGTAGGAAACCAGTGGTCACTTGAACGTTGAGACATGGAGACACCAAGGAGTAGTGGGGTAATAATGGTATCAATGTCCCTTGGAGGCCAAGTACATCCAATAGGACCAAAAAGCAGCATTAAATAGATAGCAAAATGAAAATAGTGTTCAAGATGGAGTATTAAATCCTAGCGGTCACTATTGAGAGTGAATGCAAAGACATGAAGACACTCCAAGAGTTGTTTCTTCAGTTCTTTAACTTAGTTGCTTTAAGTTCCCATAGCAATTGTACGACCATCCTATCAGGCAAATAATGCCATGTCCCTGGGACATGTGGAGAGAGAGAGAGAGAGAGAGAGAGAGAGAGAGAGAGAGACTCTTCTTCCTCTTTTGAAACTAGTAGCAGAAAAAACAAGAAAGCTTGAGCATGCAGAGGGGTCATTGAGACTTTCTTGTTTCTTGATTCAAAATGTAGTGCTGTAGTTCTTGCTTCTTCAATGTAGTAATCTCAGTAGTAATGATTGCAATGAGGGTCATCAACATAACATAGAACAGCAGCCAATTGGTGGCCAATACTTCATACTATCAACTTGTTGGAGGTGGAAATTAGTATAGGCTCCACCACAAGTAGATCTAGAAGACTATGAAAGATCATCTTAAAGAAATCACTTAGTACACAATGAAACTGTGTACCTTTTGAGACTTGGCACTGCACCACAGGGTTCCAATGCACAAGATTGTTGATAACATTTCTCCTAAGTGCATCTCATCCATAGTTTTTGACCCTGCTTCTACTAAAACATCCGATGACGTTAACATATATATCTTTCTTCCTTCCTTTCCCTCCCTTTGTCTCTCTCTCTCTCTCTCTCTCTCTCTCTCTCTCTTTCCCTCCATGTGTCCCTATTTGCTCTCTCTCTCTCTCTATATATATATGTGTGTGTGTGTGTGTGTGTGTGCGTGTGTGTATGTGTGGCACCTGATGATCATCTTGTTGTGGTGTTGCCCTTAGCTATCTATGTCATGGATGTTGGACACTGGATTTTACACATACATTTTTTGTATTTTGTTAGCGGCTCCACCCTTTGGATCAATTGTACATGGTTTTTTCCAGTCTGATACTCTCTCAAAGACCTTAATGAACTTTCTTTTTTTCTCTTTCTCAATTTAGAGGTGCAAATGAATAAATGCAATATTAACTCTCTCTCTCTCCCCCTCTCTCCCTCTCTCTCTCTCTCCGTCCCCCTCGCCATCTCCCTCTTTCAGTCCTCCTCTACATCTCTGTCTTTTCCTCCCTCTCCCTCTCTCTCTCTCTCTTTCCCTCCCTTTGTGTCCTTGACTACTCTCTCTCTCTCTCTCTCTCTCTCTCTCTCTCTCTCTCTCTATACATATGCATACACACACACACACACACACACACACACGTATCAATGTCTATTCATACATCTAACAATGTCTCATAGCCAAGTGCATTATTTGTGTCCCTTATTGCACTCTCAACCTCTCTCTCTCTCTCTCTCTCTCTCTCTCTCTCTCGCACACTCTGATTGCTCTCTTATCCTAAACCCTTTGTCACTCTCCCTCTCTCCCTCTCTTATTCTCACTCTCTTACATAAAATAGATATATAAATATCCACACAAATTTAAAATTACAAATACTTATCGCTTTATCGTTCACAAACTATAGAGAGCCATCAATCTAGTGGTGCAAACTTTAAATACAATCTTAACAATGAATGAAACAATATTTTGTATTATTTATGATCTCTGCTAATATATATAACAATGCCTCATGGCCAAGTGCATTGTTGAAGCACTAAGGATCCAAGCAACTGGACATTATGAAATCCATGCCATCATGTCTCTACAATCTCTAGAGTATAGGGGGGGCAACAATTCTTACAAAGGCTACTTGTCTCATCCCTATATGTAACTTTGTGATTATCAAGTCTAAAATAATAGTCTTGGGGAGGGCTTGCTGTTGCCAACTGCAATTCTTCCCTGATGAATCGCACGGTCCACTCGTCTTCCAATTCCAACATTAGATCAGGATCAAAAAAAGGGGCCCTTTGGAGAATTACTAAAATATTAGAGGCTTGGATAAGGGAATATGGTATCCATGAAGGAGATTATGCCATGTGGACTTCTCTGTAACAGAGGCTCTCCAAATCTAGGGAAAATTTCAGTTTTTTTTCAAAATACCCCAAAAAACGTCATTGGTGCTTCACAATAAAAAATTATCTTTGGCAAGCCTGCCCTAACCATGTTAGGCCTCCTTGTTTTCCTCCCATGGCAAACTATCCCCTAGCTAGAACTATGCTCATGTTTTTCATTTGATTCAAACATTTGGCCCAAACTTTGATCCCCTAAAAACCAGCTCTCTCCCTATTCTCTCTCTTCCAAAACATTTCAAACATTCATTTCCACCACTTTCTAGCAGTTGGTTTCAAAATATCTTCATTCCACTCTTGATTAGTTATTCTCTCTCCACTGCTCATGTTTTTCTTCCACATTAAAAAATCTCTCAGAGAAACTTCTACCTAAGCTCTGTTCATCCCTCTTCTCTTTCATTCATTCTCTACTTATTTCACTCTCTCTTAGAAACCAAAGTTGCGACCTAAATCTGCTTGGAAGGAGGAGTGAGAAAAACGGGTGTTCTCTCACTTTTGGTTGTTTCCCTACCTTTTTGGAGTATAGAGAGTCAACTCCTGAAGTTGTGACCTAAATCTACTTGGAAGGAGTGAGAAAAACGGGCGTTCTATCATTTTCGGCTCTTTCTCTACCTTTTTGGAGTATAGAGAGTTAACTCCAGAAGAAGGAACACATACTTTCTAGGTAATGAAGTGATTTTGCCTTGAAAGTTTTGTGTGTATTAAGTAGAGAAGTTTTTGTATCACACTTTGTCTATATGTTTGTCACAAAAGACAGGGGAGAGGGAGAGATTGAGGTAGATGATATTTAAAACTACAAGTTGATTTTTTACATTCTTTCCTTCACTGGTATAGGAGGGATAGATAGAGGAAGGGAAAGAGAGAGAGACAGAAAATAGTCGTTTGTTTTTTTTATCTGTTTGAGGGGATGATTGAGGGAGAGTGACAGAAAATAGTCGTTTGTTTCTTTGCTAGTATAGGAGGGTTAGATAGAGGAAGGGAAAAGAGAGAGAGAGAGAGAGATTATATTTCAAACTGCTTTGTTTTCTTCCGTTGAGGGGATGATTGAGGGAGAGAGACATAGATTGTATTTCAAGCTGCTAGGTTTTAGAAGTATTTGAGAAAGAAGGAAGAAAAGAGATCCTAATCAAAGAGTTTTGGGAGGGAGAAAGAGAGTGATATGATATTGATAATGTTTTCTTTGTTTGTGGAGAAATAGAGTAGGAAGAGAGCATATCTTAAACTAAGTATTTCAAAATAATTTGATGTTTGTTTGTGTGAGGGGTACCTTGGAAGACATACTGAGAGAGAGAGAAGTATTCTATGTTTTTTGAAATAAGATTTTGTTTGTTTTTGTGAGAGGTTTAGTTAAAGGAGAGAGGGAAGGAGGGGGAGCGAGGGAGGGAGGGAGGGAGAGAGAGAGAGAGAGAGAGAGAGAGAGAGAGAGAGAGAGGGGGGGGGGGGGGGGGGAGACTTGCAAAGAAAGAGAAAGAGAGGGATAGAGAAAGAGAAAAGAGAAGTCATAAATTTTGAGGGTCTATGGAAGTAGAAAGAGGTAGAAAGAGAATTTTAATCATATGGTACAAGGGCAGAAACTATGGAAGTAGAAAACGATAGATATAGAAATAGTTTACAGTCTGTTGCATTGAAGAATGTTAAGGATGAGCATGGGGAATAGATTCCTCAGCTCTACAAGAAATATTCTTGGATCACAATGCAACCCACTGATCGTGGGTGCTACAACATGGGTCGAAAGGATGCAATGGACATCTCCAAACATTGGAAGGGAAGGATATTAGATTTTGAAATTTCTCCTGGCAATAACATAGTGACACGGGTATATATGCAGCATGTCTTTACCCATGCAAACATATACATGCATCCGAATTCAGGACTTCCATATCGTAGGCCCAATTGTAAGTTTTTCAAAGGGTACTAATACTTCATTTGCATTTATTTGGGGACTTTGACACAACTGTCTTATGCCTTGTATTTGTTTTATAGGTTTATATCCATCTACTTACAAAGAGTGGGAGCTTGTAGCATGCATAACTGGGATGTTACATGTCCTCCATGTTGAGATCGGAAGTCTTCAGTATGAAGGTTGCACACCATCAAAATTAAAAAAGGACGGGAATCGGGATCTTTTTCTACGACTCAATGTTCATTGTGCCAGATGAAGAAGGACAATATGGTAGATTAGAATCTCTTCCCTTGGCCTCTTTTAATAGTCCAGAATGGCCGCTTCCAAGCATGGAGATAAGTGAATCATATAGAAATAGAATGTTTAATGGTGATGTGAGAAATGCTATGAAGCCAACTACTGGTAGAAGAAATGCTAGGTTGAGTTGGTTTCTTCCATTTTCATGCTTTGTTGATTTCTTTGCAACTTGTAGGCAATTAAGAAAAACAAATATTACTTACACTTGCAAGAGCTTAGAATTGGACTGGATGTCTGAGCTATTTGACAATGGATGGACAATAAGAACATGTCAAGCAGTAGCTGAAGATTTAGTACAATGTTGTTTGAACACTTCAGATGTGACATTTTGGTGAGCACATCTTACAATTCTTGTTTGTCTAAAAAATGATTAGGATAGTATGTATTAATAGATCCCAAATTTTGCAGGTATTTCATTAGAAGGCAAAATCTCTGCATGACTTTCACATATAGAAGGTTTAGATGGAAGAACTTGCAATGGGAAGCAATGGATGATGATATGTGTGATGGGACTCACAGTCCTATTATCGAGGTATCAATTTATTGGCAAGGACATCTTGATCTAATGTTGGAATTGGAAGAGGAGTGGATGATGTGATTTATTAGAGGGAAGAATTGCAGTTGGCAAGAGCAAGCCCTCCCCAAGACTATTATGTTAGACTTGATAATCACAAAGTTAAATATAGGATGAGACAAGTATCCTTTGTAAGAATTGTTTCCCCTCCCATACTCTAGAGATAGTACAGACATGATGGCATGTATTTCATAATATCCAGTTTCTTGGAGCCTAAGTGCTTCAACAATGCACTTGGCAACATGAGGCATTGTTACATGTATGAACATAAATTATAAATAATACAAAGTGTCATTTCATTTATTGTTAATATTTTATTTATTAATTTTGCACCTCTAGATTGATGGCTCTCTATGGTCTATGAATGATAAAGTGATAAATATTTGTAATTTTAAATCTGTAGTGTGCAAGAGAGAGAGTGTGTGAGAGAGAGATAGATAGCAATTAGAGTGAGAGAGAGAGAAGTTGAGAGAGATAGAAGTTAAGAGTGCAATAAGTTGAGAGTTAGATGTATGAAGAGAGAGAGAGAGAGAGAGAGAGAGACTATGAGAGAGAGAGAGAGAGAGAGAGAGAGAGAGAGAGAGCAGTCAGGGACACAAGTAATGCACCTGGCCATAAGACATTGTTAGATGTACAAGGAACATTGCTTGTTTTTCCAGATCTTTTCTCATCTTTTTTAATCTTTACTTGCCCAGAGTGTAGTCCCATAATATCTGAAAGAACCTTTTCAATTCTTGCAATCATCCTCTCACTCTCTTGATGAGGATTCAAGTTATATGCATCAATGATGTACAGATGCACCAACTTTTCAATTATTCTCACAATAGCATGAAACGCACAAATGTGTACTCTCTCAAGAGAAATTTCAAGAATTGGGCTCCATAATGGATCTTTCCCTGGAGCATCCCTATCCAATGCCTTAGTTTGATCTATCTTTGCAAGTTTAGAGGCCCATTGCTTTTGATTCTTTTTACCACCCTTTGTAGGTACTCTCGTTTGCATGCACAATGGACAAGGATGGCTTGTATTTGCTCCATGTGCCACATTAAACATACATTTAATAGTCTTGAGGTCAGCAGCTAGATGCCATTCTACACGATAGGATCCATAGCCCTCAACTTCAAGTAGCTCACCATTGTTATGACCTGTGATCACACTTGGGATATCGGTTTGCTCAAAAAAACACTTCAAAATTGAATGTGACTCTTTCGGCACCTACAAAAAAAACTCAAATGTTATTTCAAAATATTCTAAGTCTTTTTACATTATTGCATTAAAATTCAAATTTCCATCATACCTCAAAGGTAGCCAACCACCAAATCTCCTATTATGATTGCACACTGAACTATCTTGCATCATCAAGCTCAACTTCAAGGTCCAGTATTCTATTCATCATTGTCAAACTAACTCTTTCTAATTTTTGACCTTTGGCCACCTCACTTTCATCAAGCTTTAGTACAATCTTGAGAGTACCATTGCATTCCTCCATAGGCATATCATAAAACTTCACCATGGCTTGTAGAACTCTTCAAACATCCATCACAAAGTTATTGTTGACTGTCAATTCCAATTCTTTAAACTCTCTTGCCTTTGATTTTTACTACATACATGATGGGGCTCATCGACTAAATCAAGTATGCCCAAATTGAGTGCATGCTTAGCCTTATCAGACATCAGTCTTGGTTTAGGAAGTAGGTCTTTAACTTTTGCTCCTACAAAAAGACATGCTATTTTTAAGCTCTTAAATATGAGCCGATATGCCCTCGTACTTATCCTTGTAGTATCACAAACTCCCTGTGCACTAGTTGCATTGAAATGCTCCACAACTTTGTTTCACTGACTCAGATGTTATCTCTGATTTTAGACTTTTGAATTTTGGATGTTGTATAACAGACTCCAACATTCTTTTCATAAACACTTTACCATAGCACCATAGTGCTCATCATGAATAGACATGAGTTCTGAAACACTCCTAAAAGCTCTCACTTCCGTCGCTTCCAGTGACCACTTTTCTTGGATATTTCATCCATTGGACGCGATTTCCTCTTACGTAGTCTTGGACCCATTGGAGTATCCTTCATGAATGATAATGTTTTTTCTAACTTTTTGATCTCATCCTTTAGAGCCATGTTTTGCATCTGTAAGTCAATTGCATTTATAGTGCTCTCTCCCAATTGAGCATCTAATGTTTGAACCTTTACCTGTAATTGTTGATTTTTCTTCTCTATGCCATCATATGCAGACATTTGAACACTTGTAGCTTGCATAGATGATAGCAAATGTTGATTCCAAGCCTCCAACATTGCGATCCTTTTGTCTCTTTGATTAAGCAAAGTTTGATATTGGCTGTGAAGGCTACTTGCTCCATGACCAATCAACCTTTGACAATATGCTAACAAACCATTCTCACCCTTACATAGGAGCTTTATTAAGCTGGTCAATCCATGGAATTGACAAGTTTGTGGATCCACTGGATATATTTTCCCTTCTAACCACAAATACATATGTGAAGAGCTACTTAATCACTTTCACTTGCTAAGGAGGATTCATTCCTCTATAAAAATGGTGCATACTCTGCATCTATTTAAAAATGGATATCCACCTTTTTTTAATTCCAAGCGGCTTGCATGATTTCATGCACTTTGCACCTAATGTAATATAACATTGACATAATGATACAATATACAAACATGACATGTTTCAGAAAAGTATCAAACGAAGCAAAAATGAAAACCCCAATTGCATGCAAAATCTAATGATTGAAATCTACAAATTCAAAAAAACATTTACTTATCATCAAACACTGTTAAACTATGTGAATGAACAATACCTCATAGGGATCTTTGAAGGAAAAATGTGATCAAACTTGTCCTCCTCAATGGTCCCTCTTGTAATCTAGGATGCTAAAGTTGATGGATTTTTCTCCAAAACTCTAATTATATGCTTCCAAACAACTCCAAATCTATTTCAAACCATATTCTGTAAAAAACCTCAATAGTCAGAATGTATCTTTTAAAACAAACAAATCTTTCTTCCTCTTCAAATCATGTATTAAAAGAAAGCAACACAATTACCAAAACAAACTACAAAGTAACTGCTTCTTCAAAGTTGCATCATAAAATCTCATTATTTTCATTGTCTTGCATTGTTCTAAAGGTTTTCTCACCTGAATTTCCATGCAAGTTGCTTTGATAGACCTTGATTTGAGTTGAAAGCTAAAAACATTCTAAAACTACATGAATGAACAGTACCAAATTCTTGGAGCAAGGTTCTTTGAAAGAAAAATGTGATCAAACTTGTCCCTCCCAGTGGTCCCAAATGTGTTCCAAAAATAATGAAGTTGATTGTGCTTGCTTCAAAACAAATTATATGCTCCCAAACATCTTGAAATCTATTTTAAGCAATATTTTGTAGAAAACTATTGATAGTAAGACTTGAAAAGACTCATTTCTCATGGAATTTCTTACAAAACAAACAAAAATTTCAACATTTTCAAACCATGTAATAAAACAAAACAACACAACTACACAAAATGAACTACGAACTAACTGTTTCTTCAAAGTTACATCATCATTAATAAACAAATCTTGTCATAATCACTGTGTTGCATTGTTCCAAAGATTATCTCACCTGAACCTCCATACAAGCTGTCTGGATGGACCCCAAACCTTCACAAATGGTTTGAAATCATGCACCCTTAGAGATTGCAGCACGAAAATTGACTAGTATTGAGAGATGGGCAAAAGAAAGATTGATTTGCATGCATCAACAAAACTACAATGCCTAAAAGTTAATCTTCTTTGATCCTTTCTCAAAGAATCGCGTCCAATAGCTCCTTCTAAGCTCCAAACACCCTGCATCATTCATGGCTCGCTCAGAACATTGATTGCCTTGTCTTCTTGAATGAAATGATTTCAGATTGTGGGAGAATCTTAGATGAGAGAGGAAGTGGCGAGATTTGAAGGAGAAGCACCCAAAATAGAGAAAGGAGAAGGTAGGTTGAATCTCATTCAAAAATCTTGAAAGTTTTGAAAGAATGACAGTGAAATGGGAGGGAAATGCAGGTAGAGAAGAGAAGTGACGAGATTTTGGTATGAGAGTCCATCCCATTAGAGGGAAAAAGAAGCTTTTGGAGCCAGCAAGAATTTGAAAAGAGGGCTGGAGCAAAGAAAAATTCAAAATGGTGCTCAGAAATGAGGGGGAAGCAAGAGGAATAAGAGGGAATGAAAGGAGTGTGGTAGTTGGATGGGAGGATTTTGTTTCAGGTCAAATAGTACAAGTTTGGATGAGAAACTAGGTTTCTCAGTTTGGTTACAGTTAAAAAACATGATGGGAGAGTTGAGGTAGCAAGTGGGTGCTCCACATCATTGTTTGGGCCATTGAATATAGAAATAGAGTAATGACTTTCAAAAACTTACAATTGGCCTACGATATGGAAGGCCTGCATTTGGATGCATGTATATGTCTGCATGGGTAAAGACATGCTGAATATATACATGCGTCACTGTGTTACTACCAGTAGGAATTTCAAAATCTAATATCCTTCCCTTCCAATGTTTGGAGATGTCCATTGCATCCTTCTGACCCACTTTATAGCACCCACAATTAGTGGGTTGCATTGTGATCCAGGAATATTTCCTGTAGAGCTTAGGAATCCATTCCCCATGCGCATCCTTAACATTCTTCAATATAACAGATTGTAAACTACTTTGATATCTATCATTTTCTACTTCCATAGTTTCTGCCCTTGTACCATATGATTAAAAATAGCTCTTTCTACTTCCATAGATCCTCAAAATTATTGTCTTCTCTTCTCTCTTTCTCTGCCCCTCTCTTTCTCTTTCTCTACATCTCTCTCTCTCTCTCTCTCTCTCTCTCTCTCTCTTTCAAGATACCCCTCACACAATCAAACAACATATTATTTTGAAATACTTAGTTTAAGATATGCTCTCTTCTTGCTCTGTTTTGCCCTACCCCCTCACACAAACAAACAAAACATTATCAAGATCATATCTCTCTATCTTTGCCTCCCAAAACTCTTTGATTAGTTTAGGATGTCTTTTTCTTCCTTCCTTCTCAAATACTTGTAAACATAGCAATTTGAAATACAATCTCTGTCTCTCTCCCTCACTCATCCCCTCAAATAGAAAAAACCATATGAATTCAAAATACTCTCTCTCTCTCTCTCTCTCTCTTATTTTCCCTTCCTCTATCTATTCCTCCTATACTAATGAAGAAACAAAAGTAAAAAATAGTCTTATAGTTTTAAATATCATCTACCTCAATCTGTGCCTCCTTGCCTTTTGTAGCAAACATATAGATAAAGTGTGAGACGAAAATGTATCTACTTAATACATAGAAAAATTTCAAAGAAAAATTACTTCATTACTTGGAAAGTATGTGTTCCTTCTTCTAGAGTTGAATCTCTATACTCCAAAAAGGTACAGAAAGAGTCAAAAATGATAGAACACCCATTTTTCTCAGTACATCCAAGTAGAGTCAGGTCGCAACTTTGGTTTCTAAGAGAGACTGCAATAAGTAGAGAATGAATGGAAGAGAAGAGGGACGAACAAAGCTTGAGAAAAAGTTTCTCTACGAGATTTTCATAGACGGAAGAAAAATGTGAGCAAAGAGGAGAGAGAATGAATAATCAAGAGTGGAATGAAGATAGTTTGAAACCAGTTGCTAGAAGGTGGTGGGAATGGATGTTTGAAACATTTTGGAAGAGAGAGAATAGTGAGAGAGTTGGTTAAGAAGGTAAAGTTTGGGCCAAATGGTTGAACCAAATGGAAAACATGAGCATAGTTCTAGCTAGGGGATAGTTTGCCATGGGAGGAAAACAAAGAGGCCTGACATGGTCAGGGCAGCAGGCCTACCAGAGGCAATTTTTTATTGTGAAGAACCAATGATGTTTTTTTGGGTATTTTGAAAAAAAGTGGAGTTTCCCCTAGATTTGGGGAGCCTCTATTATAGAGAAGTCCACATGGAATAATCTCCTTCATGGATACCATATTCCCTTATCCAAGCCTCTAATATTTTAATAAGTCTCAAAGGGCCCCTTTTTTAGTCCACAGTTTTTGTAATGCTTTTGGAGTTTGAATATAATTGACCTTGCTTCTAGAGTGGTAGTTGTCAACCAAGACTATTAGCTGCAACTGGGTTTGTTTATTCTTGTTGGTGCCACTCTAAGGACTGCATCACTCTGCTCAAAAGTCTGACCAATTTTTTTTTAATAAAGTGGTCTTGATGGTTTAGCAGATGCTAGAACCAGGGTGGCTTGGGAGCCTTTGATTCTCCCAATATAAGAAGGGGGCCTTCATATCATTGACCCAAATCTACAATGTAGTCTTTGTCTTTGCAAATTGGTGGTCAAGGGACTTACTGCTAGGACACCCACTTTAATTTTTTGGCATGGCATGCATCAATAATGTATTGCACCATACCATAGGGGATGAATGCATCCCCCTAAAAACACTGAAGTTTTGCATTCTATCATGTGATTTTGGAACCAACTAAATTCTATCCCAAGACCATAATGAGCCATTGTGCAATTTCAACTTAGGATGATCTTCACAAGAGGTTTCCTGCAAGTTTGATAATATGTTTGTTGCCTTCAAATTCTCCATATACTCCTGTTGAATGCCATGAATGCAATCATGGGAAATAGTAGAGATAATTGACAATGTGCGAGCCCATTTTCTTAACAAGGCATTTGCCACATCTTCTTTTCATTTCCTATATTCAATGTCAAAGTCTCTTGACTAAATTGAATCTAGCCTCACCTTTTGCTTGTTGTTAACAAGCTACAGATGATCAATCTTGACTTTGATCTTGTTGGCATATAGGCACTGATGCCACTTTTTGAAAGAAAGTATGGTAAAAGATGAAGGCACACCAATACAAGGGCATTACTCAATGCAAATTTTAGATCTTCAAAACTGGTTATGCTTCTATTGACAACAACGCATCTTTCTTCAGGAGATCCATGAGAAGGGATATTCTTTTGGGGCAAAGTGACATATGAAATGCTTATAGAAGGAGGAAAGGACCGAAGATCCTCTCAATTGCATGAGATTGTGTGGCTATTGTCACTCCCTCATAAATTTTACCTTTGAAGGGCCCACTTCAATCCCATTCTTGCCTAGAATGTGCCCAAGGTATTCAAACTGTTAATCCATAAAAGTGCAGTTAGAGTAAAGCTGATGTAGCCTAAAAATTTATAGTACCTATTTGACAAGTTCAACTTGCTTCTATTTTCTTTTCTCTAAATGAGCATGTCATGAAAAAATAATAGAACTTGATGACATTTAATTGGATGTGATATCCTGTTCATTATAATCTAAAAGGTGGAGTAATAACCGATACAGAAGCTGCAACAATAGGAAAGGAAACAGGAGGGGTAGCAGCCTGAGTGGGGGTGAAAGGTTGCATTCCTTGGGGAGCCACGTTGCTCTCCTCTTAGCTCATGTCTGATCTCTTTCATTCGCCTCTTTCTCTATGAGATCACAAAGTTGTGCAAGTAGAGTGTTCTCTTCTATTGCCAGGTTGTCCTCTTTCTGGACAAATAGTGTAACTGCGTCTAGGTTTGGAAAATTTTCTACAGAATATAACTTCAGCTCAATTTAAAAGTACATTACATTATTAAGCTTCCTTCTTTGTAGGATGATGATGTGACTGTATTATTATGCCACTAAGTCTTGTTTCTCACCAACTACATTACTCCTAGCAACAACGTCCACCTTCTTTATAGGATGACAAACTTGTGACTGTGTTATGCCACTAAGTCTTGTTTCTCACCAACTACATTACTCTTAGCAACAACTTCCACCTTCTTTACAGGATGACAAACTTGTGACTGTGTTATGCCACTAAGTCTTGTTTCTCACCAACTACATTACTCCTAGCAACACCGTCCCCACCTTCACCTTCAATAACTATCTTTGATTGGATATCGGTCAATGATCTTTTATAGAATTGAGCTCCCTTTAGGTTTTCCATCTTGCAAATTGCAAATTGGGCTCCCTTTAAGATTTCCATCTTGCAAATTGCAATGGTGTGCTGGTGGTGTCAGCTCATGACTAATGTCCCAAATCTCTCATGGCAATTACTGAGAGATTCCTCTTGATTTTGAACTCTTGGAGTCCAGCTTCAGCTTCAATATCTAGCTTTGATTGCATATGGTCAATGTTCTTTTATAGAATGAATCTCCCTTCATGATTTACATCTTGAAAATTGCATTTGTGTGATGATGGTATCAGTTCATGACAAATGCCCTAAAATTATTGAGAGATTCTTCCTCATTTTGAGTAGTTGGAGTCAACCCTCATCTAAATGCTAGGGTGAACATTCTTAGTTGTTAGTAAGGTTCTCTATCTTTTAGGTCCCATCGAGACTCTTTCCTTCTCCAAGATACCTACAAGCTTGTTGAAGTGAAGTGGAATTCTACACATGCATATAGCTAGATACTATGAGAAAAACCTGAATATTGTGAATATAAGAAAAGTAGTTGTGAGACTTGCAAAACTATACGAATTAATTATTGCATGTAAGAAATATCCACTGAGAACTACATAGAAGATCCTCCACATTGCTAATGAGGCTATTTGAAGGATCAAGGGCTTATAAGATCATTACCACACTAACAAGAGCTTAAAAAATCATTACCACACTAATAAAGAGAAAACCAAAAGACTATCAAGCGCATGCTACTAAACTGATACCTTTGCATTGGACCACTATTCACAGGTATCAATTATGGAGTGATCACGGCAAGAATTATAGTCAAGAGGTGGCACATAGCCGAGAGAATTCACCATAACTAGGTGAGCAAAATCCAAGACTCTCCACAAAAAAAGGCAACCTTGAATTATGTCATGCCGAACCACCACAATCCATACATTCAAATTGTGACCCCTCCATGCAAAGCCACATGTAGAGCCACCATATTTCATGCCATGCATTCAAATTGTGACCCCTCCATGCAAAGCCACATGTTGAATAACTTACCTACCCACTACACATCCAAATCATGCTAACAATAGATCCCTCAAACTAAAGTAGGGCAAATGCTTCAAGAACAATGAACAAAAGTATCCAAAAATTTTGAAGACTCAAAACAAAGAGTTCCCATTACATAGTTGGAATTGAAAAGCATTAAATAAACTTTCTTTCCCAAACAAAATGAAGAAAGCAATTTAAAATGGCAACTCTATCACCAATTGACTTCACCAAAGAGGGAGAAGTACAACCTAAAATACCAATACCATCAGACTGTGACGCTCACTCAAAGCATTTATTTGAGCTAAATGCTACTATTTAGAAGACCCACTAATTATCTATACTTGGTCCTGACATGGAAAGCCTTGCAAACTCTTCAGCAGGCCATATGAGCTAACTCCTTGTTCTTCTCCTTAATTTCTTCTCTGTGTAATTCTACTTCTTGAAGAAATATTCCTCTTTGTGTCCTAGTTTTCCATAATTCCCACACTACAATTGCATTTGATTATCTTTCTTTAGTATCTTGTTCTTTCCAACTACATCTTCAAAACATAAGCATGCTCTACACCATATAACTACATTGTACTCTGGCAACACTTAGCATCGAGGAGAAGTTTTGTCATCTCAATAAGACTGATATCACCATTACCTCAGTGTGAGATGAAGCGGATCAACCTGAAGAAGTATGTACAAAGCCTTCCCTTCCCTCTTGGTAACCATTGCTATATTGTAGGTTTGGAGGATTTTCACGATAAGAGCATATGTAGGTATCAAACTTGACAAGAGGTCATTGTCTTCAACTTGAAGACTTAGATCGACAAGTTGCCTCATAATAGCTCTTTTTAGACATTTTAAGAGGTCCTAAACATTGGAACCAAATACTAGAGATGCTTGATGATGGGTTTCTAGCTTCATCTTATGTATGCTCCCAACTTTCTTTGCTTCAATTGCCTTCATTGCAGCTTATTCAAAACATTTATTACTTTGTATAGGAAAAACATTGTAGACTCTTCCCTCTTAGCATGCTAAGGCTCATGTCACCAAATCTAGTTGGGATGTTTTGGCTTTCATTAGGTGCCTCTTAATCTTTGTTCTCTTGCAATAATGATCGATTGATGAAAATGTGTCCCCTTTATTTGTATGAGGTTGTTTACATACCACCAAAGGGTGCCCACCAACGTGTGGATGGCCAAAAAGAGTCTTGGGAAGTCTCAAATGGTTGGACCTCATTACACACTTGTGGGTTTAAAAAAATTTAGTGCTCGCCAATGGGCACCCCATTTACACACCACCCAATGGCCGCCCAAGAATGGTTTTGTAATTTATGGAACCTTGAACACACTAGTGATTGACATATTTGAAGGTGCTCATTGTTGGGCAGCCAAGCTTGGCTGCCGATGGAAGGGATTCCCAAGGGTAAGACGTGATTCCATGTAGGACTAAAAGGTTTGGCTATGGGCGATGTGTGTGTAGCAAGATGGCCGCCCATTGTCTACCCATATTTGAAAAACTCACCTCCTATTCGTTCAATTGGTCACCCAACAATGGGTGCCTATCAGTGAGTAAACAAGTAGAAGAACCTTTAGCATCTTCTTAGTGTTAGGATCTACCTTCGCCCTCTATTCTTTGAATATTTTAGAATTCTAGGATAGAGTATATATCAATGTCATTTGACAAAAAGTATTAATGGACATTAGGAATTACATTGCTCTAGTGTGTGAATTTCAAGAATCAATCTACAAGTCTAAAAACTATGCTTTTAAATCAATTGATACAAGTGACTTTGTAGGCCCTAGTGTGTGACTTTGTAGCCTTGGGCCCACACCATAAAAATTATGCCTATACATTAGTGGATGCAATTAATAGGGGGCAGGGAGGCATCCTCATTACAGGGTGCTCCCATTATGGAAGGCACTTGCTCATGCTAAGTAGCCTCAATTGGTGGATGATCTCTTGGAGATGACTCATCAAATCAAGTTGCACATTTGGGTGTCATGGTAAATGAAATACGTTGAGTATGTGCTAAAATTCAAAAGTGTGTATTGTATCATGAACCAAATCTCTATGCTAGAAATATGGATTCTAAAATCTAGGGGATGATAGGAAAGTGAGTTTTGGGTGATCACATAGAATACAAGATTTGAGTGCCAAGTGTAGAATTTGGGATTCGGGTGATGGCACAAGATATGGGATCTAGGTGTGCTAATGTGGAATTTGGTATGCAAATTCAAGAGGTGCCTTCGGATATGGAAACCTTAAATGTATCTAGGATGGAAATTTGGGTGATGACTAGAACTCCGGATCTGGCTATGCTACTGTAGAATTTGTGAATGTGCCTCCACAGATGAAAATTTGAAATCTAGGAATTTATCACAGATCTAAGAGGGACTTCCAAAATAGAATTGAGTCTAGGATTCAAGAACTGTGCTAGAATATGAAATCATGAAAGAAATCCAAAATGAGAAGGAAGTTTCAAGATGAGAATTTGGGAATATTGGCTACTATTGACATGCATCAAGGCCAATTCTTGATGATGTGTTCTAGGGCCAATAATTGATGACATGTACAAGGTTGATAATTAATTAAATGTATCAAAGATGATCATGTGTAATAGTGGGGGCATTGGCAACTATCAATGTGACATGCATATTCTACTTTAAAAAATCTATCAATTTGCATGAGAGATAAGGATCTTGAATGCATGTTTGATTGATCCTGAGCACCAAAATCTAGTGAGGAAAATCATAGATTTGGTGAAGACAATGGAATATGCATGCGTTGATAGAGAACCATTAATTGATGAAACTATTGTAAGTTCATGAAAGATATGTCTTAGAGAAGTCTCTAGAGCTCTCCATGGAGGCAGTGATGATGTGAAAATTGTGTCCACCAATGGAAATTATGATGGCAAGGATGTAGTATAATACTCTCATGAAGTGATCTGTGTGGCGATGTTGGGATATGGCCTAGAGGCAAGGAGAGAGGTAGTGGGAGGAATGATAAGCAGTGCGGGTGGCAACAAATCATGAAGGGTAGAATATGGCATCATCATACAAGCCATATAAGAGCAAGGTAGAGCAAGCTTACTGCATTTTTAGTCGTGCAAGTTGCAACCACTATTATCTTCTTCTTGTTGATCTTTCTCATCCATACTCAATACAACAAACTATCTCGATAGAGTTAGAGAGTAAGATCGATTAAGGCTACCTTTTTTAATGCTCATGTGCTAGTATGGTGGAAGTGCCCAGAGAGAAAAGGTCAAGAAAAATTGATATAGCTCATTAGTCAGGGGAGGTGTAGCTTAATGAAGAGGGCAATGGAGGTGTTAACAAATAGGCTAAGAAAAGGGGCTAGAAAGGGGGTTAGTGTTTTAGGGACAAGAGAATGTTAGGACCAAATAAAAAATGAAATTAATAAGAAATGAAAGAAATGGGGGGATAAATAAAAAGATAATGGGAGAAATGGGAGGGTAGAATTTTAGTAAGGAAGAAAATTAGTGTAGAGGAATGCTAATACATAGTAGTTGGTATGATGAATGCCGTGAAGCACATGCCCGCCTAAAGCACAAGGTAAGTATAGGGAAGATCACAATGCGCAGAGCACAATGACTCAACTAGCGTCTTATCTGTCGCAAGAAGTGAGCCTATTATGCATGCAATTACACTTACTATTTTGAAGTTTGGATTGCAAGGAATCTTGGAGTGGTTTAATGAGCACCGGCCACCCACGCCCATCACTAGTCGAGATACTTGACCCCCTCTGCAACATTCCAACCAGCCACCCCTTCCACACAACCTATCCCTCAAATTTCCACACCTACTTTTTTCACCACAGCCATTGACCGACTCCAAAATGGCCAAGCATCTGATCATGAGGTGTCAAGACGCCGAGCAAGGGAAGGTACACTGATGGGAGCTAGTAGAGCATTGGTCACAGTTTGCAGAGAACTATGGCCAGAGGAGGTTGGGGTTGGCAACAAAGACAAGGTGTGCGACAACAAGACTGGCAAGAAGGGAAGCTGTCAGCATCAGCTAGTGAGAGGCAGTAGTCGCACTATATGGGCAAGCGCGGAGGAAATGCGAATGGAGATAGCCTCGCCGGTAGTGGATGGAGGTGGGAGAGAAGGGTTTGAGGGAGAGCAATTATAGTGAAGTAGATAGAACCGAGGGAGTGAGGTGGTTGAGGAGGTGAAGCACTTGGGGTGGTTGGGGGGGGGGGGGGGGGGGTAGCTAGGAGGTTTAGGTAGGAAGTTAGCTATGTCATTAGGTGGAATTGCAGTTTATGGTGAGAGGTAGAAGTGACATTAGGGAGAGTTTGAAGATCGAGATGAATAGAAAAAAAGAGGGGTTTAGGGAGATAGATAGAAGAAGTATAGGGAGAGAGGATAATTTAGGGAAAGATTAGAGAAATCAGAGAATATTTAAGAAATATTTAGGGAGAAATAGAGAAAATTAGGGAATATTTAGGGAGAGATTACAGACAAGAAGGAAGGGATAGGGGGAAGAAGAGGGAGAGAGAAGGGTGTTGAAAGGGGGGAGAGAGAGAGAGAGAGAGAAAGAGAGAGAGAGAGGAGGGGGGGGGATGGAAGGAGAGAGGTGAATAAAGGAGAGGATGGGGGGGGCTAAGAGAGAAAGCGAGAGAGAGAGAGAGAGAGAGAGAGAGAGAGAGAGAGAGAGAGAGGGGAGGGGAGGGGGGGGTATGTAAGATAGAGGATTAGTGGAGTGATAATTGAAATAAACCATTTGAGAGGGTAAAAAAGTGAAAAAGCGATTGCGTGAATGCAAAAGGGGCGAAGGGATTGTGTGTGTGTGTGTGTGTGTGAGGTATTATGGATAAATTTGTCTAAGAAAAAAAGGCATAAATATGTGTGTGTGTTTGTATGTGTGGCAATAGTATAATAAAATATGGAGTGCATAGGGCCCACGGTTGAGGTGGCAGGGCATGACCATGTGCCACCCTTCCATGTAAGAGGACCCATAAGGTGTGTTGTACATAATCCATGGTAGTAATATTATAAAATGTTAAGGTGGCATGGCTCCTCCATGTGCCACCCCTCCACCTAGGCAGTCCCATGCCTGCATTTAGTAAGATATGGCCCAAAGTCCATGGGAGAAGTAATATAAAATAGGTGGAGATGGATATTATATTGGGTTATTCCCTCCATGTAGGATAGGCCCATGTGGGGGAGGTATAGAAGGTCCAAGAGTGCAAGTTAAATAATGGGGAAAGTAGGATGAAGTGGCAAGATTCCTTGTGCCAACCCTCCACTTGTCCTCCTAGATATTTGAACGTATTATAAAATTGGGAAGAGACCAAGGGAGTATCATAGACTTGGGATATGGGAGTTCATATATGTGGAAAAATGTGGCCAAGCGTTATCGCACACAACTGAGAGTGTGTAACCGCCTAGCCCACATGGGAGACTCTTCCACACACACCATGCATGTGGGAGGATGCATTTATTGGGAGAGACCCCCCTCTCTTGGCTATAAAAGGAGGGGGTTATTCCTTGATGGAACGCGCTCATTCTTGTAAAGCCACCTAGCTAGTACTTTGATTTCCCTCTTCCCTTGATGTCTCCATCTTTACATTCCTCCTCCCATCATGTACATGCTTCTCTTTCCCCTCTCACTTTCCCCTTGTGCCATAGTCTCCCTCTTCATTCCCTCCCCTTCCAATCCCTTTTCCCCACCCATGATAACGTTTTGCCCTCACATTCTCCTTTCCTCTATGGCCCTTGTGCGTCACCATGCTTAGTGTCTAGCCTCTTGTCTTGATTTCTTTTCTAGGTAACAGAAATGGTGTGGCTGTTGGGATCGAAATCTCCACGGCTAGTGATGTAAAATCTATTACTCCTTTGACTAGGTGCAGCTCTGCGGCCACTTCCATGCGCAGTTCTCTAGTTTTGCACCTCCAAACTATGTGCCTTCCCTGTCTCTACGGTTGCAAAACCTCCCTGCTTCTGCGCTTCCAGTCTGCCTAGTTTCTGCTCATGGTTCCTACGTGTATTCTGGCTGGTGAATCTTCTGCTCGTACCGGTCGCATCTACAGAACTGTAACATCCGTGCTCCCTCTGAGTTCCTGCGCGCGCATTCGTGTGTCTATTGTGTACACCCGCGCGCATCGCGGACAATAGATTGCGATGGTTTTCTAGGCTCCTGCATCTTCTGGATGCGGACAGTTTTCTGGGCTTCAAGACCGTATTAGATAATTCGGGAAAAACCCAATTCCTAGAATGGCAGTTTTGGAAGAAATTGTAGCTCCCCTCAATGAAAAAACAGGAGAAATATGTGAAAATAGACTAGATAGCCATTCATGAAGTGTGAAATATCAACTACATTCTCAAATAATAAATAGAATATCAGTGTCTAAACTACGTTATCATCAACAAAATAATAAACTTTGAAACCCATTTGAGTTAGATTCATCTCGTGAGCCATAGTGATGTTCAAAAACACCTTCATAATTCTGGAATTTCCATTGATATTGAGACTCGCTTTTGTTGTGAGCATTCTCATTTGAAAATCTCCAAAACACCGTTTACAAAATGTAGAGTGTAATTAATAACCATGAGTATTGCAATGAAAACGCACAGGCTCTTTAACTTAGTAAGATATGTAGTTGATTAAAAATCAAGATATGTAGTTGAGGAGAATGAATGCAAGATATGTAGTTGATGGAAAATCAATGGGCAATGACAAGCATTTGATGTAATTTAGGTGGCAATGACAATCATTTATTGTGCACTTTCAATGTTTGGACTGACTATCATTATTGTAAAATGATAACTTTACATGTCATGTTGATTACTCATTGCAAAGTAAAAAAGTACACTTTAGGATGGAAACATAACAACTTGTTGATACACCATTGAAATCCCTAAAATAAATCATGATTTCAAAGAAACTCTCAACCACTAGCGGAGAATGGCAGTAGGATAATGGCAAAAGTGCCAATGCATATGTGAGTTTAGGATTCCTTGTGCATGTTTTCAGGTCATGATATGAGATTGGCACCACTACCATTCTCCATTGGTGGCATTCTCCACAGAGATTGGCACATGGGAGTTTAGGCTTCTCAATGACATTTCTTAGGGCCTAATAAGAGATTGGCACCACTGCCATTCTTCACTTGTACAATTGTTTACCCTACTATTCTAGGAGGGGTATTCCAGTGATCATAGGAGAGTGGTGTCCGATTCCAATCGACATGTGAGTTTGACGATCTCAGAGACTGACACAATTCCATATGATCTCTACACAACGGAGACAGTGATCATTACATAAAAGAATGCACATGTGAGTTTAGGATTCCTTGTGCACCACTGCCATTCTCCACTGGTGGCATTCTATAATGGCAAAACTGCCAATCCACATGAGTTTATGATTCCTTGTGCTTGTTTTCAGGTCATGGTATGAGATTGGCACCACTACCATTCTCCACTGTTGGCATTCTCCACAGAGATTAACACAATTCCATATGATCTCTACACAGCGGAGACAGTGACCACTACATAGAAGAATGCACATGTGAGTTTAGGCTTCTCAATGCCATTTCTTAGGGCCTAATAAGAGATTGGCACCATTACCATTCTCTTGTACAAATGTTTACCCTACTATTCTAGGAGGGGTATTCCAATGATCATAGGCGAGTGGTGTCCGATTCCAATCCACATGTGAGTCTGATGATCTCAGTATAATTATGTAGGTGCCACCATGAGTTTGGCATCACTGCCATTCTCCACTAGTGGTTGTCTAGACAAACTAAACCTATAGATTGACATTCCAAGGCCTAATAAGAGATTGACACAATTCCATATGATCTCTACACAGCGGAGACAGTGATCACTACATAGAAGAATGAGCATGTGAGTTTAGGCTTGTCAATGCCATTTCTTAGGGCCTAATAAGAGATTGGCACCACTGCCATTCTCCACTTGTACAAATGTTCACCCTACTATTCTAGGAGGGGTATTCCAATGATCATAGGAGAGTGGTGTCCGATTCCAATCCACATGTGAGTTTGATGAACTCAGAGATTGACACAATTCCATATGATCTCTACATAGTGGAGACAGTGATCTCTACATAGAAGAATGCACATGTGAGTTTAGGATTCCTTGTGCGTGTTTGCAGGTCATGTTATGAGATTGGCACCACTACCATTCTCCACTGGTGGCATTCTCCACAGAGATTGACACAATTCCATATGATCTCTACACAGCGGAGACAGTGATCGCTACATAGAAGAATGAGCATGTGAGTTTAGGCTTCTCAATGCCATTTCCAATTCCCAATTCGGGGAAAAACCCAATTTCCAGAATGATAGTTTTGGAAGAAATTGTAGCTCCCCTCAATGAAAAAATAGGAGAAATATGTGAAAATAGACTAGATAGCCATTCATGAAGTGTGATATATCAACTACATTCTCAAATAATAAATAGAATATCAGTGTCTAAACTACGTTATCATCAAAAAAATAATAAACTTTGAAACCCATTTGAGTTAGATTCATCTCGTGAGCCATAGTGATGTTCAAAAACACCTTCATAATTCTGGAATTTCCATTGATATTGAGACTCACTTTTGTTGTGAGCATTCTCATTTGAAAATCTCCAAAACATCGTTTAAAAAATGTAGAGTGTAATTAATAACTATGAGTATTGCAATGAAAATGCACAGGCTCTTTAACTTAGTAAGATATGCAGTTGATGGAAAATCAAGATATGTAGTTGAGGAGAATGAATGCAAGATATGTAGTTGATGGAAAATCAATGGGCAATGACAAGCATTTGATGTAATTTAGGTGGCAATGACAATCATTTATTGTGCACTTTCAATGTTTGGACTGACTATCATTACTGTAAAATGATAACTTTACATGTCATGTTGATTACTCATTGCAAAGTAAAAAAGTACACTTTAGGATGGAAACATAACAACTTGTTGATACACCATTGAAATCCCTGAAATAAATCATGATTCCAAAGAAACTCTCAATTTCTAGCCCCAAAGAGAATGGCACCGGAAAGAATGGCACGAGAGACACTGTAGTTATGAACATGTTTGCATATTATTCACACACAACAATTACGCACCAATTTACATAGTTGGCAAGAAAGTAGTAATTCCCATAAGTAATGATTGTATAAAGATATACAATGTTGTTATTCAAAACTCATAGTCTGCAAATAGCTCCTCTCCTGCATGTATATCATCTATGGATTCAATACAAATGTGACCATATTCTGCAATATCTATGTTCATCATGGGGTCATACCAAGGTGGAACATCAGGGGAAAATACATAACAAACATTTGGCTTTACATTGGTATTTCTATTGCTGTTAATAAATCCTGCCACATTGCCATATTGAACATCACCAACAATATGCACCATATCCTTCATAGGGACAGTAGGGTCCTCTTGGATCGAGTACTTCTTTAGCCTTGGATGAACTCTACATAATTCCTTCCAGTCTCTGTAGGAGTACTTGTCACCTCCATAATGGAGAATAGTAGTCCCTCTCTTGATGGAGCCATGCACAAACAAGCCCAAGCCAGCTCCTGTAATGGTTGACTCATGCACCTCGAAAGCCACATTTTTTATCCAGAACGCTTCGTTGATAGGGACAGGTAACTTTGGTGGTCCAAATGGATCTCGTTCTGGTATGTACCTACTCAAGCTTGATTTGAACGTATATCTATCTACATCACAAAAGAAAAATTCAATTAGCTACAACAACAGTTATATATATTGAGATAAATTCAAAAAACACTTTGACATATGTACCTTCATGAAAAATACGCATTCTGTAGTCGGGTTATGTAGCCCTTAGCAATGTATTTCTTGATATAGCGACCTTTGTACCCTAGGTCTATAGCCAATTGAGAAACTTGCATAGCATTCATGCTAGAGAGTTGCGGAGCGTTCCTTAAAAGTCTTATTTGGGATGCATTGAGTTTAGGCACCTGGCCATCACCACCATGGGTTGCCCTACCACCTATATCCCTCTCTCTTAGTTGATCTGCAAGAGGAAGATTTCTTGTTTTATATTCCATTCTTGACCATGCATGATTTTCCTCCCTCCATTCATCAATTACTTTCTGGACAAGGTTGAAATCCTTATGCCCCTCCATCACAGGTAATTGTCCATACCGATTTGTCTCAATCATGCTGCGCACATCTCTAGTCTCATCGAGTTGTAGTAAGTACGGCATCAACTCTCTCAGTAGAATACTATCATCCTTGTCTTGTACATAAAACGTTGAAGGAAATATGCAATTTGATGGAGGGCTAATGCAAGCCTTGTATGGGGAGTCATCAACAAGAATTGTCCTTCTAGCATCACATCCAAATGCCTTTGAGATTTTTGCTAAGGGTTTGAACATTGCCTCAACACCAACCTTGTCAGGCCTATTTATCCTTATCTTACTGTAAGTGTAGCATCCTTGCTGAGACCATATAACAAAGAAAGGGAGGCTCTCATTTGCATAATTTTGCAGCTTTCCTACCATATCAAGTACGTTATGCTCCATCGCAGTTGACCAGATACCTACATTAAATCTTTGTAGCAAGATTTTAAGAAATTCTATGCACCCAGGACGAACAACCATATAACTATTTTTGCCATGCATAATATACAGATGTATTGGAGACTTGAATAGGCAGCGACTTAATAACAGGCCATTCAAGTCTAATATGATTGTTAATCATGGCATATCCAAAGAAATTGTATGTGGATATAGATCCAAATTCTCCTTGAAGTTGCTGGCTTCTGACTCATCCAAATTGTCAGGTGCTATGATTTCATGCATGTTTGCAACAACAATAAGATTATCTAGTTTTGTCCCCAATGTTGAGACAGTACGTTCATCCATGTTCTCTTCTAAGAGTATAGGATTCGTGATATTCCTTGCAATTTTCTCCATTTTTGGGGTTATGTTTTCTTCTATACCTCCTGCATCCATCGCGTAATTGATAGTCCCCATAACTGGTGGTATGTTGTCCTCTACATTTGATGTCTCCACATCCTTCCATGCATCATTGGTCCTTGTGGAAGTTGAGGAATATAGAAATATTTTGATTCTTTAGAGTGTATTCAACAATGTCGAAGCACAAAAGCATATGAAACTAATAAATAACAATAAAGTATGAACATTATCCATTGTCGTTCACTGATTCCATTGTATTTTTGGGGAATGGCAAAAGTGCCAATCTCTCTAAAGGTCAATTGAGAATGCAAATAGTGCAACCTTTCTCTCTGAACTCATAGAGAGAATGGCAATAGTGCCATTCTTCTCTTGGGGTGGTGCTAGTGCCATTTTACATATAAGGTTATGGAGAATGCCACTAGTGCCTTTCTCTATACCCTCATTGGGAGGAGAGAATACTACTAGTGCCTCCCCCATGTCCCAAAAGAAATGTACAATGCATGATCTGAAAGCATAGATACTGTATTACTTTGGTCCAATAGATTTGTGGAAAGCACCCAAATCAAAACTTTGGTAGCATAGTTAATATTATACAATTTTTAATCTCTGTAATGCTTTCAACTAACATAGATTCAAGAAAGGAACATAACAGTATTACCATTTCTACATAACCACAAAGAGAGAATGGCACTAGTGCCATTCTCCATATGAGGTCGCATAAAATGTTAATAGTACCTCTTACGTATAACCCGACATAGGGAGAATGACACTAGTACCATTCCCCATGTCATTATGTCACACAATTTTATCATACCTAATGTTTAATATCTTTAATATGATGAGAGTATGTGCAATCGAGAAAATCCATAAAAGTCATATTATTTTGAAACTGAATACACAAGGCATAAATGAGTAGCTAAAGACCTTGCTCCAAATCTTCCAATGTAATCTTTGGGATAGCTTCAAGATCTGCTTCAGTTAAAGGTCACAAGTCTTCAATGTGATGCTCACCCTCTTTAATTCCTTCATCGATAGGTGAATCAGCTCTATGTGTCTCAAGAGGCCTCTCAATGCTAGACCAAATCTTAATATGGGGATTATTTGATGCATGTGCCACACACATAGCCTCGACCTCTGTCGCTTGTTGGGATGTCTTCACCAGCGAGATCACTTTTCTTTTGCTTGACAATGCTTGTAATGCCACACATCCATTAGTAAAGACGTCAACAACAACTTCATGTTCCCTACTACAATAGCACCTGATGCACTCCTTGATGATGCCATGCTTCACAACCGCCTCTTTTCCATACTCATCGCCCTCATCAGAATAAAGAATATTGTCCTCAATTATTGTGTATGGCCTTGTGATTTCTAACATGTGCTCAAATCCATCAAACCCATCATGTGAGCTGACAAATGACAAAAAACAGAAGGTCTCAGACAAACCCTTTTGTGCACTATCCGATTCATGGATAACACCCACAAACCTTCTATGCCAAAATCGAGCCTCTATCATTGCTTCCTTGAGATTTACCATCTCTGTCATTGTCATAAATGATAGCAATACATACTGTGATGGAGTGGCAACGGTCTCCATCAAGCCACAGAGCAACTTCAGTTTAGGCTTCTCAATGCCATTTCTTAGGGCCTAACAAGAGATTGGCACCACTGCCATTCTCCACTTGTACAAATGTCTACCCTACTATTCTAGGAGGGGCATTCTAGTGATCATAGGAGAGTGGTGTCCTATTCCATTCCACATGTGAGTTTGATGAACTCAGAGATTGACACAATTCCATATGATCTCTACACAGCGGAGACAGTGATCACTCCATAGAAGAATGCACATATGAGTATAGGATTCCTTGTGCATGTTTGCAGGTCATGGTATGGGATTGGCACCACTGCCATTCTCCACTGGTGGCATTCTCCACAGCGGAGACAGTGATCACTACATAGAAGAATGCACATGTGAGTTTAGCATTCCTTGTGCATGTTTTCAGGTCATGGTATGAGATTGGCACCACTGCCATTCTCCACTGGTGGCATTCTCCACAGAGATTGACACAGGCTTCTCAATGCCATTTCTTAAGGCCTAATAAGAGATTGGCACCACTGCCATTCTCCACTTGTATAGATGTTTACCCTACTTTTCTAGGAGGGGTATTCCAATGATCATAGGAGAGTGGTGTCTGATTCCGATCCACATGTGAGCGGAGACAGTGATCACTACATAGAAGAATGCACATGTGAGTTTAGGCTTCTCAATGCCATTTCTTAGGGCCAGCATGAGTTTGGCATCACTGCCATTCTCCGCTAGTGAATATCTAGCCAAACTAAACCTATAGATTGAAATTCCATATGAACTCTACACAGCAGAGACAGTGATCACTACATAGAAGAATGCACATGTGAGATTGGCACCACTGCCATTCTCCGCTAGTAGTAGTCTAGACAGACTCCACTTGTAGAAGAATCCACATGTGACTCTGATGATCTCAGAGATTGACACAATTCCATATGGTCTCTACACAGCGGAGATAGTAATCACTACACAGAAGAATGCACATGTGAGTTTACGATTCCTTGTGCATGTTTTCAGGTCATGGTATGAGATTGGCAACACTGCCATTCTCCACTGGTGGCATTCTCCACAGAGATTGGCACAATTCCATATGATCTCTGCACAGCGGAGACAAAAATCACTACATAGAAGAATGCACATCTGAGTTTAGGCTTCTCAATGCCATTTCTTAGGGCCTAGTAAGAGATTGGCACCACTGCCATTCTTCACTTGTACAAATGTCTACCCTACTATTCTAGGAGGGGCATTCCAGTGATCATAGGAGAGTGGTGTCCTATTCCATTCCACATGTGAGTTTGATGAACTGAGAGATTGACACAATTCCATATGATCTCTACACAGCGGAGACAGTGATCACTCCATAGAAGAATGCACATGTGAGTATAGGATTCCTTGTGCATGTTTGCAGGTCATGGTATGAGATTGGCACCACTGCCATTCTCCACTGGTGGCATTCTCCACAGCGGAGACAGTGATCACTACATAGAAGAATGCACATGTGAGTTTAGCATTCCTTGTGCATGTTTTCAGGTCATGGTATAAGATTGGCACCACTGCCATTCTCTGCTAGTAGAAGTCTAGACAGACTCCACTTGTAGAAGAATCCATATGTGACTCTGATGATCTCAGAGATTGACACAATTCCATATGGTCTCTACACAGCGGAGACAGTGATCACTACATAGAAGAATACACATGTGAGTTTAGGATTCCTTGTGCATGTTTTCAGGTCATGGTATGAGATTGGCAACACTGCCGTTCTCCACTGGTGGCATTCTCCACAGAGATTGACACAATTCCATATGATCTCTGCACAGCGGAGACAAAAATCACTACATAGAAGAATCCACATCTGAGTTTAGGCTTCTCAATGCCATTTCTTAGGGCCTAGTAAGAGATTGGCACCACTGCCATTCTTCACTTGTACAAATGTCTACCCTACTATTCTAGGAGGGGCATTCCAGTGATCATAGGAGAGTGGTGTCCTATTCCATTCCACATGTGAGTTTGATGAACTCAGAGATTGACACAATTCCATATGATCTCTACATAGCGGAGACAGTGATCACTCCATAGAAGAATGCACATGTGAGTATAGGATTCCTTGTGCATGTTTGCAGGTCATGGTATGAGATTGGCACCACTGCCATTCTCCACTGGTGGCATTCTCCACAGCGGAGACAGTGATCACTACATAGACGAATGCACATGTGAGTTTAGCATTCCTTGTGCATGTTTTCAGGTCATGGTATGAGATTGGCACCACTGCCATTCTCCACAGAGATTTCTCAATGCCATTTCTTAAGGCCTAATAAGAGATTGGCACCACTGCCATTCTCCACTTCTACAGATGTTTACCCTACTATTCTAGGAGGGGTATTCGAATGATCATAGGAGAGTGGTGTCCTATTCCGATCCACATGTGAGTGGAGACAGTGATCACTACATAGAAGAATGCACATGTGAGTTTAGGCTTCTCAATGCCATTTCTTAGGGCCAGCATGAGTTTGGCATCACTGCCATTCTCCGCTAGTGAATATCTAGCCAAACTAAACCTATAGATTGAAATTCCATATGAACTCTACACAGTGGAGACAGTGATCACTACATAGAAGAATGCACATGTGAGATTGGCATAGAAGAATGCACATGTGAGATTGGCACCACTGCCATTCTCCGCTAGTAGTAGTCTAGACAGACTCCACTTGTAGAAGAATCCACATGTGACTCTGATGATCTCAGAGATTGACACAATTCCATATGGTCTCTACACAGCAGAGACAGTGATCACTACATAGAAGAATGCACATGTGAGTTTAGGATTCCTTGTGCATGTTTTCAGGTCATGGTATGAGATTGGCACCACTGCCATTCTCCACTGGTGGCATTCTCCACAGAGATTGACACCATTCCATATGATCTCTGCACAGCAGAGACAAAAATCACTACATAGAAGAATGCACATCTGAGTTTAGGCTTCTCAATGCCATTTCTTAGGGCCTAGTAAGAGATTGGCACCACTGCCATTCTTCACTTGTACAAATGTCTACCCTACTATTCTAGGAGGGGTATTCCACTGATCATAGGAGAACGGTGTCCTATTCCATTCCACATGAGAGTTTGATGAACTCAGAGATTGACACAATTCCATATGATCTCTACACAGTGGAGACAGTGATCACTCCATAGAAGAATGCACATGTGAGTATAGGATTCCTTGTGCATGTTTGCAGGTCATGGTATGAGATTGGCACCACTGCCATTCTCCACTGGTGGCATTCCCCACAGAGATTGGCACAATTCCATATGATCTCTGCACATGTGAGTTTAGGCTTCTCAATGCCATTTCTTCGGGCCTAATAAGAGACTGGCACCACTGCCATTCTCCAATTGTACAAATGTTTAGCCTACTATTCTAGGAGGGGTATTCCAATGATCATAGGAGAGTGGTGTCCTATTCCATTCCACATGTGAGTTTGATGATCTCAGTGTCATCATGTAGTTGCAAGCATGAGATTGGCACCACTGCCATTCTCCGCTAGTAGTAGTCTAGACAGACTGAACCTATAGATTGACATTCCACTAATTTTATTGGCTGCAGTAGGATCATGGCAAAAGTGCCAATGCAGATGTGAGTTTAGGATTCCTTGTGCATGTTTTCAGGTCATGGTATGAGATTGGCACCACTGTCATTCTCAACTGGTGGCATTCTCCAAAGAGATTGACACAATTCCATATGATCTCTACACAGCGGAGACAGTAATGACTACATAGAAGGATGCACATGTGATTTTAGGCTTCTCAATTCCATTCCTTAGGCCTTAATAGGAGATTGGCACCACTGCCATTCTCCACTTGCACAAATGTTTACCCTACTATTCTAGGAGGGGTATTCCAATCATCATAGGAGAGTGGTGTCCGGTTCCAACCCACATGTGAGTCTGATGATCTCAGTGTCATTATGTAGGTGCCACCATGAGTTTGGCATCACTGCCATTTTCCACTAGTGGTTGTCTAGACAAACCTAACCTATAGACTGACATTCAACCACATAGAAGAATGCACATTACCACTAGCGGAGAATGGCAGTAGGATAATGGCAAAAGTGCCAATGCACATGTGAGATTGGCACCACTGCCATTCTCCACTGGTGGCTTTATCCACATAGATTGACACAATTCCATGTGATCTCTGCACATGTGAATTTAGGCTTCTCAATGCCATTTCTTAGGTCCTAATAAGAGACTGGCACCACTGCCATTCTCCACTTGTTCAATTGTTTACCCTACTATTCTAGGAGGGGTATTTCAGTGATCATAGGAGAGTGGTGTCCTATTCCATTCCACATGTGAGTTTGATGATCTCAGTGTCATAGTGTAGTTGCAAGCATGAGATTGGCATCACTGCCATTCTCCGCTAGTGGTAATCTAGACAAACTGAACATATAGATTGACATTCCACTACATTGAAGGATGCACATTACCACTAGCGGAGAATGGCAGTAGGGTAATGGCAAAAGTGCCAATGCACATGTGAGTTTAGGATTCCTTGTGCATATTTTCAGGTCATGGTATGAGATTGGCACCACTGCCATTCTCCACTGGTGGCATTCTCCATAGAGATTGGCACAAATCCATATGATCTCTGCACAGCAGAGAGAGTGATCACTACATAGAAGGATGAACATTACCACTAGGGGAGAATGGCAGTAGGATAATGGCAAAAGTGCCAATGCACATGTGAGTTTAGGATTCCTTGTGCATGTTTTCAGGTCATGGTATGAGATTGGCACCACTGCCATTCTCCAATGGTGGCATTCTCCACAGAGATTGGCACAATTCCATATGATCTCTGCACATGTGAGTTTAGGCTTCTCAATGACATTTCTTAGGGCCTAATAAGAGATTGGCACCACTGCCATTCTTCACTTGTACAAATGTTTACCCTACTATACTAGGAGGGGTATCCCAGTGATCATAGGAGAATGGTGTCCGATTCCAATCCACATGTAAGTTTGATGAACTCAGAGATTGACACAATTCCATATGATCTCTACACAGCGGAGACAGTGATCTCTACATAGAAGAATGCACATGTGAGTTTAGGATTCCTTGTGCATGTTTGCAGGTCATGGTATGAGATTGGAACCAGTACCATTCTCCACTGTTGGCATTCTCCACAGAGATTAACACAATTCCATATGATCTCTACACAGCGGAGACAGTGACCACTACATAGAAGAATGCACATGTGAGTTTAGGCTTCTCAATGCCATTTCTTAGGGCCTATGCCATTCTCCACTTGTACAAATGTCTACCCTACTATTCTAGGAGGGGCATTCCAGTGATCATAGGAGAGTGGTGTCATATTCCATTCCACATGTGAGTGCTGATGATCTCAGAGATTGACACAATTCCATTTGATCTCTACACAACAGAGACAGTCATCACTCCATAGAAGAATGCACATGTGAGTTTAGGATTCCTTGTGCATGTTTTCAGGTCATGGTATGAGATTGGCACCACTGTCGTTCTCCACTGGTGGCATTCCCCACAGAGATTGACACAATTCCATATGATCTCTACACAGCGGAGATAGTGATCACTACATAGAAGAATGCACATGTGAGTTTAGGCTTCTCAATGACATTTCTTAGGGCCTAACAAGAGATTGGCACCACTGCCATTCTTCACTTGTACAAATGTTTACCCTACTATACTAGGAGGGGTATTCCAGTGATCATAGGAGAGTGGTGTCTGATTCCAATCCACATGTGAGTTTGATGAACTCAAAGATTGACACAATTCGATATAATCTCTACACAGCGGAGACAGTGATCTCTACATAGAAGAATGCACATGTGAGTTTAGGATTCCTTGTGCATGTTTGCAGGTCATGGTATGAGATTGGCACCAGTACCATTCTCCACTGTTGGCATTCTCCACAGAGATTAACACAATTCCATATGATCTCTACACAGCGGAGACAGTGACCACTACATAGAAGAATGCACATGTGAGTTTAGGCTTCTCAATGCCATTTCTTAGGGCCTAATAAGAGATTGGCACCACTACCATTCTCTTGTACAAATGTTTAACCTACTATTCTAGGAGGGGTATTCCAATGATCATAGGCGAGTGGTGTCCGCCGATTCCAATCCACATGTGAGTCTGATGATCTGAGTATAATTATGTAGGTGCCACCATGAGTTTGGCATCACTGCCATTCTCCACTAGTGGTTGTCTACACAAACTAAACCTATAGATTGACATTCCAAGGCCTAATAAGAGATTGACACAATTCCATATGATCTCTGCAGAGCGGAGACAGTGATCACTACATAGAAGAATGCACATGTGAGTTTAGGCTTCTCACTGCCATTTATTAGGGCCTAACAAGAGATTGGCACCACTGCCATTCTCCACTTGTACAAATGTCTACCCTACTATTCTAGGAGGGGCATTCCAGTGATCATAGGAGAGTGGTGTCCTATTCCATTCCACATGTGAGTGATGATGATCTCAGAGATTGACACAATTCCATTTGATCTCTAAACAGCGGAGACAGTCATCACTCCATAGAAGAATGCACATGTGAGTTCAGGATTCCTTGTGCATGTTTTCAGGTCATGGTATGAGATTGGCACCACTGCCATTCTCCACTGGTGGCATTCCCCACAGAGATTGGCACAATTCCATATGATCTCTGCACATGTGAGTTTAGGCTTCTCAATGCCATTTCTTCGGGCCTAATACTGGCACCAGTGCCATTCTCCAATTGTACAAATGTTTAGCCTACTATTCTAGGAGGGGTATTCCAGTGATCATAGGAGAGTGGTGTCCTATTCCATTCCACATGTGAGTTTGATGATCTCAGTGTCATCATGTAGTTGCAAGCATGAGATTGGCACCACTGCCATTCTCCGCTAGTAGTAGTCTAGACAGACTGAACCTATAGATTGACATTCCACTAATTTTATTGGCTGCAGTAGGATAATGGCAAAAGTGCCAATGCAGATGTGAGTTTAGGATTCCTTGTGCATGTTTTCAGGTCATGGTATGAGATTGGCACCACTAACATTCTCAACTGGTGGCATTCTCCAAAGCGATTGACACAATTCCATATGATCTCTACACAGCGGAGACAATGATGACTACATAGAAGGATGCACATGTGATTTTAGGCTTCTCAATGCCATTCCTTAGGGCCTAATAGGAGATTGGCACCACTGCCATTCTCCACTTGCACAAATGTTTACCCTACTATTCTAGGAGGGGTATTCCAATCATCATAGGAGAGTGGTGTCCGATTCCAACCCACATGTGAGTCTGATGATCTCAGTGTCATTATGTAGGTGCCACCATGAGTTTGGCATCACTGCCATTTTCCACTAGTGGTTGTCTAGACAAACTAAACCTATAGATTGACATACCACCACATAGAAGAATGCACATTACCACTAGTGGAGAATGGTAGTAGGATAATGGCAAAAGTGCCAATGCACATGTGAGATTGGCACCACTGCCATTCTCCACTGGTGGCATTCTCCACATAGATTGACACAATTCCATGTGATCTCTGCACATGTGAATTTAGGCTTCTCAATGCCATTTCTTGGGGCCTAATAAGAGACTGGCACCACTCCCATTCTCCACTTGTACAAATGTTTACCCTACTATTCTAGGAGGGGTATTCCAGTGATCATAGGAGAGTGGTGTCATAGTGTAGTTGCAAGCATGAGATTGGCATCACTGCCAGTCTCCCCTAGTGGTAATCTAGACAAACTGAACCTATAGATTGACATTCCACTACATTGAAGGATGCACATTACCACTAGCAGAGAATGGCAGTAGGGTAATGGCAAAAGTGCCAATGCACATGTGAGTTTAAGATTCCTTGTGCATGTTTTTAGGTCATGGTATGAGATTGGCACCACTGCCATTCTCCACTGGTGGCATTCTCCACAGAGATTGGCACAAATCCATATGATCTCTACACAGTGGAGAGAGTGATCACTACATAGAAGGATGCACATTACCACTAGCGGAGAATGGCAGTAGGATAATGGCAAAAGTGCCAATGCACATGTGAGTATAGGATTCCTTATGCATGTTTGCAGGTCATGGTATGAGATTGGCACCACTGCCATTCTCCACTGGTGGCATTCTCCATAGAGATTGGCACAATTCCATATGATCTTTGCACAGCAGAGTGAGTGATCATTACATAGAAGAATGCACATTACCACTAGCGGAGAATGGCAATAGGATAATGGCAAAAGTGCCAATGCACATGTGAGTTTAGGATTCCTTGTGCATGTTTTCAGGTCATGGTATGAGATTGGCACCACTACCATTCTCTACTGGTGGCATTCTCCACAGAGATAGGCACAATTCCATATGATCTCTGCACATGTGAGTTTGATGGTCTCAGTGTCATTATGCATTTGCCAGCATGAGATTGGCATCACTGCCATTCTCCACTAGTGGTAATCTAGAAAAACTAAACCTGTAGGTTGACATTCCACTATATTTATTGGCTCTAGTAGGATTATTTATTGGCTGTAGTGTGAGTTTGATGATCTCATTGTCATTATGTAGTTGCCAGCATGAGATTGGCATCACTGCCATTCTCCATTAGTGGTAGTGCCAATGCACATGTGAGTTTAGGATTCCTTGTGCATGTGAGTTTAGGCTTCTCAATGACATTTCTTAGGGCCTAATAAGAGATTGGCACCACTATTCTAGGAGGGGTATTCCATTGTGAATCCAAAATTTTGAATTAGGACATTCCATTGGGAGAATGGCACTAGTGCCATTCTCCATTTTCCATGGGAGAATGGCACTAGTACCAATTTTGAATTAGGACATTCCATTGTGAATCCAAAATTTTGAATTAGGACATTCCATTGGGAGAATGGCACTAGTGCCATTCTCCATTTTCCAATGGGAGAATGGCACTTGTACAAATTTTGAATTAGGACATTCCATTGTGAATCCAAAATTTGGAATTAGGACATTCCATTGGGACATTCCATTGGGAGAATGGCACTAGTGCCATTCTCCATTTTCCAATGGGAGAATGGCACTAGTGCCATTCTCCATTTTCCTATTCCTAGTGCCATTCTCCATTTTCCTATTACAATGGAGAATGGCACTAAACCTATAGATTGATACTCCACTAATTCCAATGGGAGAATGGCGTTGGTGCCTTCTACCTTTGTGAAGCCAAAATTTTGAATTAGGACATTCCATTGGGAGAATGGCACTAGTGCCATTCTCAATTTTCCAATGGGAGTGCCATTCTCCATTTTCCAATGGGAGAATGGCACTATTGCCAGTCTCTGCCAGTCTCCATTTTCCTATTACAAAGCTAAAAACTTAGGACATTCCATTGGGAGAATGGCACTAGTGCCATTCTCCATTTTCCTATTCTCCAGTGCCATTCTCCCATTGCAATGTCCTAATATAAATTTCGGTTTTGAAATACAATTTCAAACAGAATAATTTGAATTTGAATTTAAATTTAATATTGGAGAGAATGGCATATGTGCCACTCTATATATCCAAATTCAAAAGGGAACAATGGCGGGAAGAGCACTGGTGCCACTCTCACGGACTTTTTATGAGGTCTTGGAGAATGGCACTGGTGCCATTCTCCATTTAAAATTAGAAATTCAATCTCTAAATTTGCCATTCAATCATGAAAATCAAAATTGAGATTGAAGTTTAACTTGAAATCAAAATTTAAAAACTAGAATTTAGGTTTTGAAATACAATTTCAAAAGAATAATTTCAATTTGAAATACAAATTGAAATTAAAATTATCAATATGAATTTGAATTTAAATTTAATATTGGAGAGAATGGCATAAGTGCCACTCTATATATCCAAAATTCAAAAGGGCACAATGAGACCTATATTTCAAAATTTGAATTATTTAGTAGTTTCAAATCAAGACATTTTCTCTCATTTCAATTGATGCCTTTCCCTCATTCACTTTCTATTCATTCCAAAGCGGATTGGAGAGGAGTCTCAGAGTCTAAGAGTTTTACTCACCACAGCTCGCACGAAGATTCTTGAGGCAAGAAGGTTGAACTCCACCGGAGCTGCGAAGTTGATGGAGCTGGAAGCAAACAACACAACTGACGCTCAATCAGTTCGGTAGCTTCCTCTCTAATTCACGGATTTTTTGCTTTGAATTCGCCATAGCCAATTCCTATATTTTATTGAGCTTTCCATAGTTAAATTTGAGCAAAGCGTACGTACGAAAGCTTACGAAAGTTAAAGTTTTGAAAGCTTTTGTTAATCATCTCAGAAAGCTTAAGTTTTGAAAGCTTACCGTATGTTTAGATCTTTAGAAGTGCGAATCCCTTCATTCTTTGGAAAAGTGAATCCTTCATGCTTCCATTCTTTGGAAAAGCGAATCCTTCAGAGATTTTTGGAAGTGCGAAATCCTTCAAAAAGCAAAGAGAGTGAATAACAGCGAGCCGTGCTTCATTGGAAGAGAATCCCTTCAATCTTTGGAAAAGCAAAGAGTAGAGAGGCTTGCTAAAGAGTGAGTAGGTGAACGATAGGCAGCGAATCGAGCGGCGAGCATAGGAGCGATAGGAGTTTGAGTAGAACGACGATAGGCGGCAAGTGATGAGCGATAGGATTTTGAGTAGATGAGATGAGAGTGGGTTTTAGTAGATTAGCGATAAGAGTATCTTCTAAAGCTAGAGGCGAGCGGACGAAGGCAAGAAGAAAAGAGAGGGCGAGTCGAGCGGACGAAGCTAGAGATGAAAGAGAGGGCGAGTCGAGCGACGAGCAGCAAGAAGAAAAGCAAGGGCGAGTCGAGCGGCCAGCAGAAAAGGCAAAAGACAAAGCTAAAGTTAGGAATTCGGAAAAGCGAAGGGAGGAAAGTCGTGCGAAAGTACAAACGAGATAACGATGGGCTCGAAAGCTGCACAGCATGCGAGGCAATCAACCTAGGGCAACGAGATGAAGGTACTAGGGTTTTTTAATTTTTTACCTTCTTTAGTTTAACCTTTTGCATTTAGTTTAAAAAAACGTTTAATAAACCACACAAGGCTCTAGAAGCCTCTTGTAATAGGCTTTACAAGAACCACACAAGGCTCTAGAAGCCTCTTGTAATAGGCTTTACAAGAACTACAGTCTTTTCAAGAGCATAAGAATATTAATTGTGGCTTTAATGAATGCTTAGTTAAAAGAAAGTATTAATTAATTGTATGTAACCTATCTACTAAAAAAGTAGACGAAGATGGAGAGTATCAGCATTTGATTGTGCCAACCAAAAATCTATTTTTGGTCAATGCCATCCCATTCTGCAAGATATTATAGGGAACGAAAACCTTACATATAAATTCTTTACGAATTATGTCAATTTAGAGAATGGAAACATACACACACACACCATCGACACGGACGTGCATGGATGCACACATGTAAACATATATACACACTCAAGCACACACACACACCTATGTGCATGTGTGTGGAACACACACACGCACACGCGGGCATGCACATGCTCACACACGCATGCAGAGAGGGGGAGAGAGAGAGAGAGAGAGAGAGAGAGAGAGAGAGAGAGAGAGAGAGAGAGAGGTTCTTATCAAATGGTTGCTTTTAGTTCATATGACATTCTTACTTACTCTACCAGACCCCGAATGAGCAATGGGAAGTATAATAAAGAGAGATATTCCATTTGTACTAGGATGAAGCATCTTCCTATACCAATGTGAGGAGATCTTACCATACGTACCACTACTTGGCTTAATGGGATTTAGCCTCTAGTAGACTTTGTTCTCATGTCTAAGTCAAATTGGTATGCCTTATGGAGATTAGGAGGGTCCAATCAGGCACTCTGTGGCTAAAACAATTCTCATTAATGAGAAAAGAATCTCCCAATCGCCATCAAAATCAAGAAACATAACAATATTGCAACTTCATGTTCCGAGATTGAGACGCTAGAACACAACCTCCATTTGTGTCTTTAGTGCAGATGTGGGGAGGTACTCTTGCATTGGGAGGTGCGAGATCCAAGAAATAAGTTCTCATTGGAGTTTAGAATGCAAGCTTCAAGAGCAACACATAAAAATATAGTCAATGTTGTCTAGACATACTCATAGTGATGTAGAAGTCGTAGACTTTGTGCAAATTCACAAACCTCTGCCTCTCTCTCTCTCTCTCATAGACGGGAATTCCACACACAAATTCTATCAAACATAAATTTCACACACAAATCAATTATTTTTCATCTACTCCTATATTAACTTCATAACTAAAAGTTAGGAATACTCAACATTAAAAATGGAGAATACATAATTAATAAAATACAAATATAGTAAACACACAAAAAACATACAGAATATATATATTATCATATTTAAATATAATCAAATATATCAATGAAATTGATGTATATTTCATCAAAGAGTGAATTCAATTGCAAATCAATTATTGGGACGAGTTTCATTGATAGATGGTGCCCATCTGCAAGACAAGAATGACTAGATTATAGTTCCCCATTGCCCATTGCCCAATCTCCCCTCCCCCCCTTCCCCTCCCCCCCCACCCCCCCTTCCCCATTGGGAGAATGGCACTAGTGCCATTCTCCATTTTCCTATTACAAAGCCAGAAAATTAGGACATTCCATTGGGAGAATGGCACTAGTGCCATTCTCCATTTTCATATTCCTAGTGCCATTCTCCATTTTCATATTACAATGGAGAATGGCACTAAACCTATAGATTGACATTCCAATAATTCCAATGGTGGAATGGCATTGGTGCCCTTCTACCTTCTGTGAAGCCAAAATTTTGAATTAGGACATTCCATTGGGAGAATGGCACTAGTGCCATTCTCCATTTTCCAATGGGAGAATGGCACTAGTGCCAGTCTCCATTTTCCTATTACAAAGCCAGAAAATTAGGACATTCCATTGGGACATTCCATTGGGAGAATGGCACTAGTGCCATTCTCCATTTTCCAATGGGAGAATGGCACTAGTGCCATTCTCCATTTTCCTATTCCTAGTGCCATTCTCCATTTTCCTATTACAAAGCCAAAGTGTTAGGACATTCCATTGGGACATTCCATTGGGAGAATGGCACTAAACCTATAGATTGACATTCCAATAATTCCAATGGTGGAATGGCATTGGTGCCCTTCTACCTTCTGTGAAGCCAAAATTTGGAATTAGGACATTCCATTGGGAGAATGGCACTAGTGCCATTCTCCATTTTCCAATGGGAGAATGGCACTAGTGCCAGTCTCCATTTTCCTATTACAAAGCCATGGAGAATGGCACTGGTGCCATTCTCCCCCCACTACAAGGACAACTTTGTTGGTCTTATGAAATCCTTTGGTTGTAGTTTGTTCATAATCAATTTCCTGTCATCGTAATGAGAGGGGATGGCTACTATCAGATGCATGAATCAGGTCATGACGATGTGAAAATAATTCATGCTTTAGAAAAAGTTTTATCAAATTGCTAAAATTTTTAGGGAAATAATTCATGCTTTCATGAAAATTTTGTATAGACTCATTCATGCTTTATAAAGATTTGCACCAATGCCATTCTTCCCATCTAGAAGGACATGTTTGATGGTCTTATGAAATTATTTGGTTGTAATTTGTTCATAATTAATTCTCCGTAATTGTAATGACAGAGGATGGCTATCAGAAGCGGGGACAAGGTCATGATGATGGTGGGGAATGAAGTGGTTGGAATTGGTGGAGTGTGTGCAATAGATCCGGAGGCCTACTATAGTGGTATGAAGATTGGGACAGAAAATGTATCGGTGATAGTGGAGAAGTCTATCAATAGTGAAATGCTCTTGCCATTTCCCACTATGGATGCAGTGCTTGTTGGTGAGGCAATTTGGAGCACTGTCAAGTGGCCTAAGGGCTCTCTAAAACATGTTGGTGATTCTTTAGATGATGCGGTAACTGAAGAAGCTGCACCAAGTGAGCTTGAGCGACCTTATGTTGAGGCAATGCCAGTTTCTTCATTGGAAACTGACAATTTCATTCGTGAATCTTGGAAAGAGAAAAAGGTTTTCTTATGGGATGAGAGAAAAACAAAGACCGTGGGGGAAGGTGTGATCTTATATGTTTTCCCAGGAGACTCTATAAACTTTGACCTATTGGGTAACGATTGCATTGGTGTGCGTATTGAAAAGAAAGAACAAATTAGAGGAAGTGACTCAGGGTCTTCTATGCAAGATGTCGGCTCTCTCAGCCTAGTAAAGTGGCCCATCAAGCAGATTACCTTACTTGATGGAAGCCCATTGCAACAATATGTGCCCATGGACCACGTTGCTGGTATAAATGAGTTGGTCAATGATCAAATGTTGAAAAGGGACGATCCAACATCAAAGAAAAGAAGGTACACTTTCATTAACAGGGTGCCTAAACAAAGAGAGCCTCCAACAGCAATGTACAAAATGTCACTAGATTCGGTGCAGCAGGTTTCTTCCATCGATTGTTGTGGGAGTAGGTGTTGCCAACATGCAGAGCGAGATCTCTTAATGAATCTAAGGAAGAACTTTTGGGGCAGCTCCTTGGAGTCTCGTACAAACTTTATATACGATGTGTTGTCAACGGCTTGGCATCATGACTACACAGGGAGGATATGCTACAACTTTAGGATAAACGGTCGGGATGTCTGTTGTAGAGCATGGTATGAGATGCATGGAATTCCAACGACATCATTTTATCGATACAGGGAGCAATTTGAGAGTGGTGTGTAGCGATATGTGCATGGCAGTTCAGGGATTGTGAGGAGGAGCAGGGAGCACATAGGTATGGGAAGGGCTCTCATTCAACACTTTGTGGATAATAGCACAGAGCATATGCCTCACAAGAGTAGAACCATGCAGGATGGTTCTAGAGAGACACAGCAAGTGATACCTGAAGTGTATAAGAAGATAGACGTCCTACGTGAGGTCAACACTTCACTTAATCAACGTGGTTATCAGAGCCTATCCACATCCACATTTGGCAGGATTTGGAAATCAGACTTAAAAAATGTAGCCCTTGCTAAGACGAGTGAATTCTCTAAATGTAGCTTATGCAGTCGGATCAAGGCTCAATTGGTAGCCACAAAAAGTCAAGATGAGCGCAATTTGCTGATGGAAGAGAGAAAGATGCATATGATACAGCAACAAAGTTGTAGGAACTTATACTATGCATGGCGTAGGTACTCCGAGATGGATCCAAAAAAGTATGTATGCATAATCCATGATAAGATGGACCAAAAAAAGACGGCAATTCCAAGACTTCGGGTGAGGTCCAAGGACACCGATTCTGCATGGAAATTACAGGTTTCACTCATTGGAATGATTACCCATGGGCATGGAAACGGTCATTATGGACACTTCACCCTCAATGGTTTGTGGCCATCTGATCCCAACCTGACGATTGGATCGCTCTCAATTTGTTTACGCAACCTTGAGAGGATGGATATGCATGACCTTGGAGACCTTGCTACCAATGGGATTCCTAGAAGCAATGCTCGCCTTTTGAATGCTCTATGTTCAAGAAACGCTTTGGACTCCCATTACAGTTCTAAAGGTGCACATGTTTCCACAAGTGGAGCTAGCTTGTCTGAAAATGTAGATGTCACGATCACAAATGCAAATCTAGAAACTGTATCGGCGGAAAGTGGCGCAAAGTCTGCTGTCACGGAGGCCATGCCAACTTCCATTGCAAGGGCTACAGACACATGTGTGAATATTTTTCCGTCAAATACAAGAGAAAACCCACCCTCTTTAGAGGGGAGTGTTGCTATTGAGCCACCATTCCAAAAGTTGCCAGAGAACTTGCTACTCCAACTAGATAATTGTGGGTCTGAGAACAAAAATAGATACTTGTTTGCATACCTTTCTCTTCTTGTAGCAAGGGGCATTTTCAAGACAGTTCAATTGGGCTTCTTGATGGTAGGGCACACACATGAGGACATTGATGCAATGTTCAACAGGTTTTCTGAGAGCTTGCGGGTGGGACAAACATTCACTTTCCCGCATCTGATGGATACATTGAAAAAATGTACATCATCTTCACCAGCACCATTTGTTCTTACACGGGTTCCTAACTTCAAGGATTATGTAGATGGCTACCTATGTGATGGGCAAGAAATGCTAGTTGGACATGCAAAGCCATTACAATTTCGATTTTACATGCAAGGTGACATACCAATGATGCAGTACAATGTGCATCCAAAATCACCGAATTGGATGCCCATTGAAGGGGGAATCGAGCTATGGAAGAAAGATAGTGAGGGTCGATCATTGTTGCCAATAGGTTGTCCGGATATACTGCCAATGGCTGCATTTGTGAGAGATCACTTGCAAGTAATATCAAGGATAAAGGATTACATTGAGTTTTGGGAGAAATGTGCAAGTGGAAAGAATGCATCCTATGAGTCCTACATTAGGCCAGTGGTAGACTATTGGAAAACCATGATCGGTGAGCTCGAACAGGAAAACATCTCAGAGATAGGAGTGTATAGAGAGTTTTGGCCAAGAACACAATCTCCTGATGAGGAGGATGATATAGATGCTTGCATTAATGATTTCCAAGGCTATGAGGAATGGAATGATCACTATTGTGGGCCTCTAAAAGGTAAGCTGAGGGAAGAGTTTAGACCAATGGTGGATGTTAAGCAAGGTGACTTCGTCTTGGTGAGGCCATCAGATCCTATATACCCCATATGGCTTGGGGTTGCCATATCAAGTGCCGAGATGGATGCTGCTTCTCCTAATTTCAAGAAATTATTAATTCAGTATTGGGCACCATCAGTTAAGAGAAAGGGGCTCAGTGATGCAGATGCCTATGTTGATTGCTAGAACAAGTATTGGGCAGAGAATAGGTTGGATCCACAGGTATGGGAGTGTATTGATGCAATTGTCTGGTCATGGACATCAAAATCCATAAATAGACCCAAGAAGATCAAGATTCCACAGAGCGTATGTATCAAAGCACAGGAGAGCTTGCTTGGTATCAGAGCATAGAAAATGGTGTCGATTTTCTCCCTCTTAATCTCCCAAACTTCCATTGTAAGGTGTGTTCTCATGTGATGTTTCTCAATTGTTGTTATCTTGTCAATGGGTATTTGCATATTATTAATATGACAATTTTCAGAAGCTGACCTTCACCAACAACTGCTTTGTTTCTAGTGGAACTCACTATGCATGGTGTTTGTTAACACCACCAACTGGTGTTTATTAACACCTCAAGTAAAATATACATGTTGTCCCTAGACGGTGTTTATTAACACCACCAAATACATGATTTTCAAACTCTGCCACAAATGCTTTGTTCCGATTTTTATACGCAATAAACTGTTTCACAACCAATGAAGTTTTTCATAATCATTGGAATTCCAAATATTAGCTTATTCAATATTGGTAAAATTCCCACAATCAATGGAAATTTTCCCAAATTTAATGAAGCCTTTCCCAATTTTAATGAAATCCACCCAATTTCGAAATTCCCAAAATGCAACTTTCGTCCCACTTTATCTAATACTGTGTTCTTCTGCAAAACTATAACAGATCCCGTGCCCCCCCTCTCTTCTCTTTCTCTTTCTCTTCTCCTTCTCCTCTCCTCTCCTCTCTTTTTATTAAAGAGTGGGATTTGAACCCAAGACCTCCCCCTTCACAAAAGGGAGACTTATCAATGGGCCAGCAAGTAGGAAGTCATGAAAATGTAATGATTTTTGCTTATATATTGAAATCTCGAGAACCGTAACTCTCTAACCGTGGGGAGATTCCTCTTGCTGTAAAAAGAAAAAGTATTTCATTTCATGTGCTCTGTTCACTTCTCCTACTAGATCACCGATCTGATCTCCTACTAGATTGCCGATTTGGAACTTTTCCAAGTTCACTCCTTGGACGCATGCCACATGAGGAGGGTGGATATTTATGTCACTTCTCGATGAGTTCAAGGATTTGGTGCTTGGTCCCCCGCTCATTACGGCTACCAATTGGCAAGATCTCTTTCTTGATCTTCATGTCGACCTTCAACGGCTGATTGTCCAGTGCATTGTTCAAGGAGACGATGGGTGGAATGATACACCATGGTTGATTCAAGGTGAAGAACTGGTGATACATTGGGAGGACTTTGATTTCAATTCTACTCATTGTGAAGTGATCGAGCTACTTGCTACTTTAGAGATAATTAAAAGAGTGTCCTTCTTCAAAGGGTGGGATGCTCCCCAAGCTTGGGGGGAGAGTTGGCGCATCTGCTTATTAATTCATGTGGATAAGCTCGTCTTGAATGGTTTATTCTCAATCTCACTACAAAGGTTTCTAAGGCTCGGTAATGTTTTGACCAAGGAATCCCTTTGTACCTAATCAACCCTTTGTGCCTCATTTTGAGCTTGAAGTTGTAATTCTTTTTGGTCTAAAGATAAACTATCAACAAAGGATTGCAAGTTTATTTGGTGCTGAACGTTTGGCTCAAGTATTGAATTCTCCCCACCCTCTCCTTCTACCTATCTTGGACTACTGAGAAACTTGGGATGTCCGGATTTTAGTCTTGGTGTGATGACATCTTGGATCCTCCAATTTGACGACGCATACAAACCTTCGATCAAGGCTATGGGTGTGGGTATGAAGCTCAAGGGGGTGAGGTGTATTGTTATATGCAAGGAGATTCTCAACTCGTGTGTGAACAAGTTAGTGGAAGGTGGAAGGTGCGGAGCGAAGGCTTGGTTTCACGACATCAACAAGCATTGGAACTATGCCAACAATTTGAAGAGGTAAAAATTCAACATATCCCTTGAGCTCAAAATATAGTTGCTGATTCTTGGTAGGTGAAGCTTGTACTTCAATCACGCATGACGCGAGTGGAAGCACCACCCCAACAAAGCTACAAGCCACGAAGGAGGGTGATCATTTGTAAGGAATGCAAAGGTTGTGGTCATCATGAATCTAAGTGTTGGGCATATTTGATACAAGTTTACTGACTTCGGAAGATCATCAGAAAGGACATTGCTCAAAAAAAAAGAAGGATGCCAGACTGCACACCCCTTGAAGAAATAGCATGGCGATTACAAGAACTAGAAGAAGCTGAAGGTGATGTGCAAGCTTTCCAATTGTTGACATTTGTCATGGCATTCTTGTTTGCCTTGATGAACAACCTCATGCAGCGCCGTGTCTCTAACCCTCGCTTGTAAAGATGGATGCGATATCATGAGGGTTGGTCCTTTTAAGATTGTCTATGAGCTATTCTATGCTGAAGATTCTTCCCGTGTAGTATTTCACAATACACCACTCACACCCTACCCTGCCTATGTGTGCTTTGTGGATGTATCTTCACCTGATTTTCAGTTCTCAAGCTACCTCTTTCCATTGTTTGCCCATAGATAAGCCTCATTTCGTCTCTCACTTTTGCATGTTCTATGGACGAATTGAAGAAAATCCAAATGAGTATCTTGTGGCCTTCAAGCGCTATTGTGTTTCTCTCAACTTTCTTACTGAAGATAGATGGCTGTTGGTTCTTCCCACATTTCTAGAGGGTTTGGCTCAAGTGTGGTATGAGAAGCAGGCCGACGATGTTCACCAAAGCTGGCCAAGGTTAATAGCAACGATGATTGAGTATTTCGGCAAAGAAGAGGAGCCGGAGAATGTGTACCTGTAGGTGGCAAACTTGAAGTAGTCAGAAGGTGAGATGGCGTGTCGATATGTGGATCGAGCGACTGTGCTCCTGAACCGTTTAATTGCCATGCAGGAGGACAATGCCGAATTTTGAGTTGGAATGACTCAGCATGTGCTGGGCTACCTTGTAGCAGGAGCAAGTGACGAATTCCGCCTCAAGCTTAAATGGGAGAATCTAGAAACTATGGTGCTATCACATGAGATTGCTCAAAATTTTGATAAAGTTCAGTCTGACCCCGCTTCAAAGAAGACGATTGTCACTCCGCACTCCCTCAATTCTTGCAACAACAACCTGGGGGTTTCAACTCAGGGGCATACCCCCACCCCTCATCAGGGATGTATCCACCACCTCCACCTCAAATGTATGGTCCTCCCTTAGATGCTTACCCTCAACAAGGAGTATATCCTCAACCTCTGCTTGGAAGATTTCCACAGCCTCGCCCACGAGCCCCTCTCCTTCCTACTCCCGCGGCCCCTCCTGCTAAGGGACCTAGAGTCAATGACCTAGCCAAGGCCCTGAATGAGATCTTCGGCTTGAGATGGTGGGCATCAGAAATCAATCCAATCGCCATCCAAGAGAACATGCCAATGTTGTGTGCTACGAGTGCCACCAGAAGGGTCATTAGCGCACGAAATGTCCCAATATTCCAAGGGTGAATCTTCTAAGTGAATCATGCATTGAGGATTCCAACGTAGAGATCCTTGACCTCGGGAAAAGAAGTCGTACCACCTCAGACCCCTCTCCAAACCGGGCTGCCGCAGGAAGAAGGTGTCCTTCTCAGAGCCCTCAGATGCTGAGATGGCAGACCCACCAATAGAGAAGACTAAAATATCTCGCAGGAGTAAGTGGTCGCCCTCGGATTTTCCCATCGACTCAGGGCAAGAGGACTATTCGGTCATTCAGGACCTTGCTCATCGGTCTTTGAGCATCACGCTCCCTCAACTAATAGCATTAAGCCCTAAGATGAGACGTGAGCTGCAGCAAGGGCTCTCAACAAGGAGGAGCAAGAAAAAGGGAAAGGTACGAGAGGTCTCTTCTATCTCTGAAGAAATTGATCGGCACCCACATACAGTAGATGTCATCATAGATAATTGTCGCGTCAAAAGTGTGTGTGTTGATGGGGGAGCTGCATGTAATATCATGGTGCCTCGAATCATGAAGAAACTGAATTTGAAATGCACAAGGCGTTCCTCCACTCGAATCAAGGTAGCAGATGGTCGACGACTCGCCACCCTGGGAGTCATTGAGGATTTTCCCATCACTGTCAATGGGTTGACCACCACCGTCAATTTCTATGTAGTGGACATCAAAGATATAGGCAGGAGTTACCCAGCCATACTCAGGAGACCATGGTTGAGAAAGAGTGATGCAGTCAACTATTGGAAGACAGGACACATGTCTTTTGGTGCTTCTAAGGAGAAGATCCCAGTGCAACCAGGTGCCACGGAACTAGAAGAAGAAGAGGAGCAAGACAGTGATACTCTCTCATCCTCGATGTCTGAATCAATGGAAGGATCAGACGGGGGAGAGGAGTTCTCAAAGGAGGAAGTTTACATAATGGGGGTGTCTCCAACCCCGCCACCTGCAGAAAAGGTAACAGCTAGTCCTCAATAGCTTGAATCTATGCTTTCCCCAAACCTCACTCCAAGTGAGAAAGACGAATTCCTAGAAATGTTCAAAGATTTCCCTGACCTTTTCGCAACTAGCTACTGCCACCTTCGCCATGTGACTGCCATAGAGCACAAGATAGACGTGAAGCCTGATGCAAAGCCTGTGGCTTAGAAGTATCAGAGATTAGGGCCTCTACAGACCGATGCTTTGCACTCAGAGTTGCAAAAACTTATAGAAGCTGGGTTTCTTGTTCCGGTTCACAATACTGAATGGGTTTCACTAGTGGTGCTCACCCCAAAGAAAAACAACAAGTGGCGGGTTTGCATCGACTATAAGAAACTCAATGCAGCCACCAAGAGGGACCATCATCCTCTTCCCTTTCAAGACCTCATTCTTGAGAAGGTAAGTGGTCATGAGATGTATACTTTCTGTGATGGTTACTCCGGGTTTTATCAAATCAAAATTGCCGAAGAAGATGTGCTTAAAACCACATTTGCCACACCCTGGGGGACATTTGCATTCAAAGTAATGCCATTTGGCCTCACCAATGCTCCTGCTACGTTTCAAAGATTTATGCAGATGGTGTTTGCTCCTTATTTGGGGGATTTCTTGGAGGTGTTTTTAGATGATTTCTGTATATTCTCGTCACGTAAGGAGCATGTCATGAAGATTAGGTTGGCCTTCCAAAGGGTCAATAATGCGAATGGCAGTCTCAACCCTGAGAAATGCACCATTGGAGCCACTCAAGGGAGGTTACTGGGACATATTGTCTCATCTGAGGGCGTCAAGCCTGACCCCGAGAAGGTAGAAGCTATCCTTAAGCTCTCCCCACCAACAACCAAATGTCAAGTACGCTCATTTATCAATCTAGCAGGATACTATTGCCGCTTCATTGATCAATATGCTACTTTGACATGACCTATGACTACACTATTGAAAGATGGGGTTAATTTCTTTTGGAATGAGGATTGTGATCATGGGTTTGTACAAATCAAGAGTGCTCTGGCTTCAGAACCCATTCTACACAATCCTAATTGGTCAAAGACTTTCTATATCACAATCCTAGGTTTGGTGAGCACACTCTGGTGGGTATTCTTCTCCAGCAAGGCGAGGATCGGTTCATGTATCCCATTTGATTTGCTTCTCGACAATTGCTCGAAATTGAACGATGCTACTCAGAGGCTGACAAGCATGCCTTGTCTTTGGTGTTCTGCATTGAGAAATTTAAGCATTATGTGGCTGGAAAGTCCTTCATTATACTCACTAGTACTGGTCTTCAATCACCAAATCCCATGGGCCGGTTGGCCAAATGGTTGGCAGTTTTACAAGAATATGATTTTTCTTTCAAAATTGTAAAAGGGGGTTGTTCCAACTTGAAGAATGCTTTGATTGATTTAGAGGAGTGCCTTGATGTAACCCTTGTAGCGGCCATAGAAGTTGGGGATCCATGGTATGGCGGTATCTACAGGTTTCTGACTGCTTTCTCCTTTCCTCCAGAAAGTACTAGCTATGACAGAAAGAAGATCCGCAGAGATAGTAGGCGCTACCCCCTCTTTGATGGGGTGTTGTACTGTTAAGGCATGGATGGGGTACTAAGACGGGCCATTGATGTAGATGAAGTACTTAAGGTATTGAAGCATTATCATGATGGATTTTATGGAGGCCACTATGCCACTGACTATACAACTAAGAAGATTTTACATGCTGGGTACTATTGGCCGACCTTGTTCAAGGATGTCACTATGCATTGTAAAACTTGTGAACCATGCCAATTCTTTGGTAGGAAGGATTTGCGTCCTGGGCAACATCACCCAGTGATGCCCATCCATCCATTTCAGAAGTGGGGAATAGATTTTATCAGGCCCTTGCCCATGACTGCCTGCAAAAAGAAGTATCTTTTGGTAGCCACTCAGTATGTCACTAAGTGGGCTGAAGCTATCGCCCTCCCCGCAGCAAATGGTAAGGCAGTTTCAAATTTCATATTTGAACATATATGCACAAGGTTTGGGACACCCATGGAAATAGTATCTGACAATGGGAGTCCATTCTTAAATGAAGCAGTGGAGTTACTCATGGATTGCATGGGTATTGATCATCGCACTTCTAGCATCTATTATCCAGCATCCATGGGTCAAATGGAGCGGACCAATGGCCTCCTTTGTAAAACCATGGGAAAAATGGCTATAGGGAACAAGAGCCAGTGGGATCAGAAGGTCCAAGAAGCCATATGGGCTTACAACATCACTCATAAAACGTCTATAGGTCACACTCCTTTTGAGTTGGTGTATGGTACTGAGGCCGTTTTACCACTAGAGATAGAGATTCCGGCTTTGAGATTGGCACAAGAACAGAGGATGACAGAAGATGAACATGTAGAGGCCCGGATGGTGCAACTTGAGAAGCTAGATGAAACCCGACGCCTTGCCCTACATCAAACAGAGATTCAAAAGAATAAACAAAAAGCCCACTTGGATGCTAAGATTCGAAAGGGATGGGAAAGACACTTTGCTGAGGGGGATGTTGTGCTATGCTTTGATAACAGATTGGACCACCAAATGGATAAGAAGTTCCTTCCATTGTGGACCGGTCCATACAAAGTCCTCAAGGAACATAGCAATGGGTCTATACAAGTTCGGGAGCTACATGAGCCATATGGCAAGAAGGTGATCAACAAGCGTTACCTCAAGCCCTTCTTTGTGCGTGATGGACCCAGGCATGGAAATTCTATGCATTCCATGCCTGGGGGGGGAACTGTTATGGATAAATTTGTCTAAGAAAAAAAGGCATAAATGTGTGTGTGTGTTTGTATGTGTGGCAATAGTATAATAAAATATGGAGTGCATAGGGCCCAGGGTTGAGGTGGCAAGGCATGACCATGTGCCACCCTTCCACGTAAGAGGACCCATAAGGTGTGTTGTACATAATCCATGGTAGTAATATTATAAAATGTTAAGGTGGCATGGCTCCTCCATGTGCCACCCCTCCACCTAGGCAGTCCCATGCCTACATTTAGTGAGATATGGCCCAAAGTCCATGGGAGAAGTAATATAAAATAGGTGGAGATGGATATTATATTGGTTTATTCCCTCCATGTAGGATAGGCCCATGTGGGGGAGGTATAAAAGGTCCAAGAGTGCAAGTTAAATAATGGGGAAAGTAGGATGAGGTGGCAAGATTCCTTGTGCCAACCCTCCACTTGTCCTCCTAGATGTTTGAATGTATTATAAAATTGGGAAGAGACCAAGGGAGTATCATAGACTTGGGATATGGGAGGTGATATATGTGGAAAAATGTGGCCAAGCGTTATCGCACACAATTGAGAGTGTGTAACCACCTAGCCCACATGGGAGACTCTTCCACACACACCATGCATGTGGGAGGATGCATTTATTGGGAGAGACCCCCCTCTCTTGGCTATAAAAGGAGGGGGCTATTCCTTGATGGAACACGCTCATTCTTGTGAAGCCACCTAGCTAGTACTTTGATTTCCCTCTTCCCTTGATGTCTCCATCTTTACATTTCTCCTCCCATCATGTACATGCTTCTCTTTCCCCTCTCCCTTTCCCCTTGTGCCATAGTCTCCCTCTTCATTCCCTCCCCTTCTAATCCCTTTTCCCCACCCATGATAACGTTTCGTCCTCACGTTCTCCTTTCCTGTATGGCCCTTGAGCGTCGCCATGCTTAGTGTTGTCTAGCCTCTTGTCCTGATTTCTTTTCTAGGTAACAGTGGTAGACTTGACAACACCCCTTTTCATAGTGAAATGAAAACAATGTGGATTTTGATAATGAAATCAGTTAGAGAGAGAAAACTACTGCATTTATTAGAAAAGTTTTCACATGTAGGTGAGACCCTGCTAATGTTGTACAAAGAACATCATGAGGTAGGAATTTTGCAAAGGTTTGTAGAATGCATGATTGCCTAAAAAGCTGAGTATTTGATAAGTTGTAGCAAGTATCACTTTTATTGAAGAGGGGAGTATGCAAATAACACTATAGAGTCTACCTAGTCAGCGGTTTGAGTATTGTCATGTATTGATGGCCATTGGATAGTATGCTTACTATATCTGCTCTTTCTTAAAGGCACATTAGCCTTTAAGTGGGAGGTTGTAGGGGGTTAAAGGCCACTGTACCTTAACCTTGGTTATGTACAATACTCAAACACATATATATATGGATGACATAGAAGATTAGGGTGTTCTGCACCCATCAGAACTTGTGTGGCTCTCTCTTCTGGCTCTCCCTCTCTCTCACCTTCTTTTGTTCTGCTTCTATTGTTGAGATCTCTCATCACCTTCTTTCAATTATGTTATATCGACTGATTCTGGTGAACTAGAGACATATGAAGAAGCAATGCAAGTAGAATCCAACACAGAATGGGAGCAAGGCATGAAAGAGAAAATGGAGTCTTTGCTACAACACCAGATTTGGGATTTGGTTCGCTTGCCTATGGGAAAACTAGCAAGGAGGTATAAGGCAAGGTTTGTAGTAAAGGGGTTTGCATAGAAGAAAGGTATAGACTTTGATGAGATATACTCTCTTGTTGTTAAAATGACTTCAATAAGAACTATTTTGAGTCTTGTAGCTGTAGAAGACTTGCATCTTGAATAATTAGAAGCGAAGATAGCATCTTGAATAATTAGATGTGAAGACATATTTTCTTCATGGGGATTTGGAGGAAGAGATTTATATGTAGCAGCATCCATAGTGATTTGAAGTCAAAGGAAAGGAGGAATGGGTATGCAGGTTGAAGAAAAGACTATATGGTTTAAAGCAAGATCCAAGGCAGTGGTATTTGAAGTTTATCGTAATAGAATAGGGTTTTAGTAGATATCATTCAGGCCATTGTGTTTATTCTCAAAAACTAGACAATGGCATATACATGATCTTGTTATTGTATGTTGATGACATGCTGATCACAGGCTCTAATATATAGGATATAAATGGGCTCACGCGGAAGTTGGAAAGTACATTTGCGATGAAGGATTTGGGTGCTACAAAGAAAATCCTTGCATGAGAATAATAAATAAAATCCTTGCATGAGAATAACAAAGAAAATCTTTGCATGAGAATAAAACCCCCCCCAAAAAAAAGGCTAATCATGCACAAAGGAGTCTGGACAGCTAGCCGAGCACCCAAAGGATTGGTCATGGGAATGAAACTTGTTAGACATGTAGATGTGCACAGGAGGACATCCCACACCTCGTCTTTAACTGTAGACTCTCCATAACTCCATGGTCTTTAGTGCAACTATAGCATGCCAGACTACCATTCAACTATGCTTACTTATTACTACTGGGGGCGACACGCCTAGCAGAGCTCCGCAACTGGAATGCTATCCATGCTTCTGCGCTATGGTCAATTTGGTTTACTTTACGTGAAAAAGTTTTTAATGATAACATTGTTTATGTATGCACCCACACAAGCTCTAAAATTTGCCACCCCCCCTGGATTGGGAATCACCCTGCCCACCCCCCTTCAAGAGACCAGTCTCATGTGCTGACCTGAAGAGTGCTTCTACTAAAGTACGCGAAAAGAATTTGTCAAGAGAACAATTCCCCAATCCTTGCAGTGATTACTTATAGAACTCTCAGGGAAACCCCTAAAGTGCAGACGCTCATGCCCCTACATGCATATCTCGAGCACTGTTGTCATCAGAGTTGTTACCCATGTCATCTCAAAGGAAGAGACAAACTAAATTACCTGTCAACTGGCCCACGAGACCACTTTTTTATAAATGTTTATGCTCATAGTACTATCTCCCCCCATTAAGGGGCAGAAACATTTTGATGTTATCTTGATTTCTCTATTCTTGACTTTATAATATAAACCAGCATTTTATTAAAGAGATACAAAAAATTACAAATTGGCACGTATTGGAAAGGTTTGAAATACATAAAGAAAAGCCTATTTTTACAACTTTGGATAACATTTTAGATTATGCAAGTCACAAGAGGAGATTGACTATATGTCAAGGGTTCCATATGCATCAGTAACTGGTAGCTTAATGTATGCAAGTGATAAAGATGGAAGAAGGACCACCACTGGTATCTTTTCGCTATAGGTGGAACAATAATAAGCTAGGTTTCAAGTTGCAAAAGGTTGTTGCACTTCTTCTTTTTTGTGGACAAAAAAGTTAGTATATTATTATCATAAGACTAAAGTCCAGCTAATACCATAAGCTATTTTGAAACCACACAAAATGGTAGAACCCAACATCAGAACCTCAGTAGTGATAGCAAGGAGAAAACCAAAATGATAGTTTAGCCCCTCCTATATAAACATGAGGGTACTTGAAAACAAAATCCGTGAACAACATTATCAAAAATATCCTGAGCAGTGGCAACAAAGTGGCAAAGTGATATGAAACACCTTATGCAAGATTAATAGAGATGTCTTGTCCAAAATGACTCTGAGAAGCAACACCTTGAAGAGAGGATACAAGAAGGTTCTAAATAGCATCAGTAGGGGGTTTCTTGTGATAGTATTGAGGGGGCATATCATGAGAATCATCCAAATTACATCTACTAATGTGGTCAGAAAGCTCCTTGCTTAACTTGGTGTGTCCCAGATTATAAGCACTTGTTTGGCAGCAGTCAAGTCTCCTTTTCTCTTATCCCACCATGACATAAACATAGCATCAGTAAGCATCACAAAATCATTAAACTAGAAATTGTTTCTAGATATCCAAATAAACCAAAGCTCCTGGATGGTCTTAAAGGTATCTCCCAATAAAATAGTTTCTAGTTAACTGGTTCCCTAACTTCTATCTGAATGTATTTCCATACCTTTGTAGCATGAGGGAAAGAAACAAAAAGATGGAAAATAGCCTCAATCACACCAGGGCATCTTTTGCATTTACCATCTCCTCTCCCTATATTGAGACCCTTGCATTGGTCCACATAGATTTATGAAGTATAAACCAAGCTAGGTATGACATTTTCTCAGAGACCTTCTTGTTCCATACCTTCCCAAACCTTTCATACCATTTCTCTTTGTTGTCCTGAAGCAGCCACCTTGCATTTAGAGTTTTGAATAGATCCTCAATATCAAAAGAAGTTGTGGGGATTGAAGTACTTCCCACCTAGCTAAATTCCTTATGATAGATCAAGAAAGTGCCTCCTTTCCAACATGTGTTCTCTTGCCAAATCTCTAACCTACTGATAATCAATAGTTGACACTAGTTTGTTAAAGCAAATGCCCTCCTAATAGTTTGCCAAGTCTTCCATCTTAACTACTCTTTATTCCAAATTTTCCCCAAGACTATAGTCCCTTTTTAAACATAAGGCTGGCTAGGAGAAACTATTCATTCATTAAGTTGGGCATTTTTTAAAACAATGGACACCCAGAGAGAGTCAATAGCCACAAAGGCTCCCTTGCCATAAAATTGCAAAAAGGCCTTTATTTCTTCAAAAGATTTTCAAATCGATTGCTAGAGAGAACTCCCCCTAGTTTGTAGGGCTCAAGATTGCAAATGGCAGAGAGAATAGGATAATTTTTCCATATAGGAGTCCTAACTGGTCTGACTAGTTTCATATTTCTTAAAAGGAGCTAAGCCTAGTCACAATCTAGACTCAAAATGGCCTTGATCACCCATGTGGTAGAAAATTTTCTCGCAACTAGAGCTATGGGGCTTGATGCAGAAGGCCCATCTTACCTTGGATATTCTAGAATTTCCTCCGGATCTACGTACCACAGGGAGGATGCATGAAGCTTGGCCACAAGAGAGACCAAATGGGCATGTTTTTTTACCTCGTGCACCGTGGAGGTTATCAAAGCTAGAGATGGCGGCGGTGAAGCACGCTATTACTACAATTCGAACTCCCACTGGATGCATGAGGTGTTTGAAGGGAGCCTCTATAAAGAGCAAGAAAAGAGGTGTAGAGCAATTATATGGCTTGAAATCTCATGATTGCACAAGATGCTCCAAGTAAGTATTTTATGTGCATAATATCTTTTTCCTTTCAAATTTGTGAGTGAATAATTATAAGCAACCAATCAACCACCTCCTCGTGGGTTCAGTTCATACTACCTACTAGCATTTCACGTAGTGCATCGAAGGACGTGAAAGATTGTATTTACAAGATGGGCGAGCTTGTGAGGTACTTTACACGATACAAAATATGATGCGTATCAATGCTCCATGTAAGGTGTTCATATTGCTAATATGGTGTACTTTTTCATTTCTAGGTAGGGTCTGCAGATCCTAATGAATCTATCCAGTATAGCTTTAGATAGGGCTTATTATAGGGTAAATATAATGATTGAGCACCAACCTTTTGCCGAACTAATATATTCAAACAAGTTGCTTGAAGTTTCTATGCCTTACTTTTCACAAAGTTGATTCGGGCTTATCAAGGAAAATGATAGAACTTTGACAATTTAAAAGATAGTAACTATCACACCCATGTATGCAAAATTTTGAAACTCCCATAACTTTTTCCACATGGAGATACCACATGCTAATCAACTATGCATATCATGATTATATCCAAAAGATAAAAAGAGATTGGATTAGAGGACAATATTTTGGACATTAGATGATGATAAATCTCCCAAAATAGATTGGATCATAGGACAATATTTTGAACATCATATGATAAAGCTTCAAAAAGACAACAAATAGATTGGATCAAGAATGGGTTTAGATCTCTATTAAAATAAACATTGGATCACAGGTCAATATTTTGAACAGTATATGATGAAAAATCCCAAAAAGACAACGAACCAATTGGATCAGGCATGGATTTAGAGATGTGTCAAAGCATAGAGAACTATGAGAAGTCATCTGGTCACTTGGCTATGGTTTGAGCCCTGGTTTTGTGTTTTGTTCTTCCTTTCATTTGCTAAACCTCTAATATTTCACTCTAGCATTTTACATGTATTTCTACTGCAGATTTATTGGCTGCACAGAGTTTTCTCAATTGATCCCTCTTTATCTCTTCTCCTAGTTCAATGGCCCTCTCGACCCTTCTCAAAACTCTTCTACTCATCAGACCCTACGAAAACTTAACTTCCACTCCCTACCACTACATGCACTCACTCATCAGCACCAACCACCATACCCATCACCACCTCCGCACAAACAATCTCTCCCTCATCAATCAATCCTCCACTCATCGAGCTTCCCACCTCACATGAACCACAATCATTCACACAACTCCTCACATCAAGATTCTCCACCCGACTAGCCTCCTCATGCGTGCAAGGTCCCTAGCATGCATAACTCCCAACTAGATTGACCGGCAAAAATTTCATCTTTAATAACAAATGTCTTTGAAAGCTTTTTTTATTGGAGCAATATGGAGGAGGATTTGTTTATGTTTTACTATGTACTAGTTGTATAGCAACCTTTATAGATATAAAAACAACATGAACTTGGAGCTCGTAAGGCTATGCATGGAAACAAGGAGACATTGAGTATTCAATGAGACATGTGCGGATAGGAAAAGAAATAATTTAGCTATTTGTGGAGAATAATGCAAAGAAGATACCACAGAAGAGTCCTACATGTTGTATGAAGAATGAGACACTCAAATGGTTATCCCTTCTATATATACATAGGTGGAGTATTGTGAGAAGTTGATTCTACATTGCAAGTGCTAAAATATAAGTGCCTATCAAAGTCTACCTTTAGAGGTTATGGAATACTATTTTCAAACAAGTTGATGCAATAAAAGTGAACTTTACTCTTGAAATGAAAGTCACATAGTTTACAATGAATATTTTGTAGAAGCTCCTATTATGCATGGCGCTTATCATCTGAGCTAGACCCATTGGCCCAAAGTTTGTGTGCCATACATGACATGAAGGACCAAGTGGATAATTTCATTCCAAGGTTTCAAAGATTGCTAATATGATTGAACTGTATCATGTAATAGCCTATGTCATTAATAAGGATGTCTACCCATGGGCATGGTCACATAGTATTTGAAAACTTTGCAATGCAATTTTGGAAGAATGATCATAATTTTACAATAGGTTCGCTTGCACTGTGCTTATGCAAGCTTGAATGAAAGGAAAACCATATTTATGGAAATTTCTTTGGTAAACAACCTCCTAAATTGTAATAATTATTATTTTCTTTGTTGAGAATAGAGTTGCATTAGATTGCCACATGCAAGAAAAAGGAATTCCAAATAAATATTATACTATATTATCCACAACCACAACGTTAAAATAAATGAGCTGATTCAAATAGATGCCACCACTGACAACTTCCATGGGTTCTTCTCCTACAAGTTGATAATTATGGAGTACAAAATGAGAATAAATATTTCTTTGCTTACTTCTCATTGCTTGTTACACATGGAACTTCCAAAACTTCATGATGGTTGGTCACACATATGCCGACATTGATGCATTATTGAAATGATTCCTAGAAATACTCAATATAACTTGTGTATTGTGCATCCAATGAATGTGAGTCCAATCAGCATGCACCATTTTTTATACAAGAGGTCTTGATATTTGTATGACGGAAAAGATCATTGGTAGGTCTCTCTAAACCTTGAAATTTCATTTCTACCTTTGGTCACATGGGTTTGCCAAAAATGCAACTTGTACTATGGCATCAGCAAAATCGGAGCAAGTCTGGGTGGTGATGCTCTTGTACTTGACTCGACCCAGTGGATTAAGAAAGAGTACTCCCTGCACCATTACTTCCTCCATGGCCTTAGTGCCTGAGGTACCTTCACCTTTGATGAGCTTTGATATTTGATTGTTGGCCTATGATATTTCACACACACTAGCCTAGCTTGCTCTCAAGTCATCATGGTCTAGTGGCTATCTCTGGGGTAGCTTGAGAGGGTGTTAATTAAGAGCTTGGAGGAGTCAAATAAGGGGTTGAAGTTGGGCATAATACTCCAACTTCACCTGTAGTCAAGTGTTCTCCTCCCTTAATGCCTTGGCATCAGTAGCTGCTTGACATAGCCAAGCATTCTCTTTTTGTAACACCTCCACTTGAGCCTGGTCCTTCTAGTAGAGCTTTTGGGTTGACCATAGCCTGCTATTGCATCTTTTCCAACATGTCTTGAAGCTTGATGTTGGCCCCTGCAACATTCATTAGCTCATTTTGAGACTTGGCAACACCATTCATAGCCTCTCCACCTCAGACTTGAGCTTGCCAAAGTTCAGTGTGAGTTTGGCTATCTATAGCTCATTTTGAGACTTGGCAGCCAGTGTTCATAGCCTATCCACCTCACATTTGAAATTGTCGAAGTCTGTCTGTAGTGTAGTGTGAGTTTGGCTCAGCTGGGAGTATTTCTAAAATATCTCATCATGTACAACTCTCTCGCTATCCAACTGCTCATGTAGGCTCTTACATTCATCCCTGTTAGATCTACCTCATCCCATCTCAAGGTCATTGTTTGCTCCTCGGCCAACTCCTCCAGGTATCATGTTTGAAGCATCTTTTTAGTTTTATTTTTGATAGCCTACTTATTTTTCTCATTGATTATATAGTACACTAGTAATATTATTAAAATGGATGTACTTAATGATGAAAGCATGGGGTTAGTCACACATTATGCATTACATGGTAGTCCTACCACCATCACAATCTTTAGTACTTTCTTTATTTGAATTTTTGTCACTAAAAATTTGTTCAACATGTCTGTTTATGTGCATGGCCATGGTTTGTAGAGAAATGGGACCCTCTATCGATTCACAACATAAAAGGCATGGAGAAGTCACACCAATTAAGAAAGGTGACATGGCTGAGATTTGTGGCACCCTTAGTGCATGCGTCCACCATTGAAATTCATATGCCAAAAAATATGAACATGGTATCAAAGCTACAAGAGACTCTAATTTCCCATGAGCAATGGTGTTAGTTGGTGATGTACAACATGGCAATGGGGATAAATAGCTAGGAAAAAATAAGGCACTTTCAGTTTGTTGATGGTAGAATGACACATGTCATGTCAAGATAGGTGACACAAAGAAGCCAACATGGATGCTAGAGCATTTGTAGAACTACCATTGAAAAGGTAGGCCATGGAAAAACATGTGGACTATAGGTCAAAGAGCTATGAAGGTAGAGAAATATCAGTAGTCTGATGCCAAAACAAAGCATGAGAGTCAAGGCATGAGAGTCAAGTCTAAAGCATGGATGAAACAAGCTAGCAAAGTTTCCATATTGGCACACAAAAAGCAACTCAACAGTTGTGTACTAAGCAAGCAGGATGCCAAGAAGCTTGCACATGCAAAACTAAACCAGAGCTGGGGTAGAGTGATAGAAAAGTCTAAGCAAGGTAAACATGCCACAACATGTGGCAAAAAATTGACGTTCAAAAATCCAATTGGTGTCAGAGCAACATGTGGCAGTGCAAAGCAAGGTATCTAGAACATCAAGTTGGCAAAAGTTGTAATAGCATAGTAGGTCAGTAGAGCAATTGGTCATAGGCAACAAGACCTAATGTTGTGGAAGCTAGCATGACAAAAGCTAAAATAGTGGAAGATTTGGTAGGAGCAAAGTAGCCAATTAGAGAACTACATGGATCCCAAGACCATACATGGCTACTGCTCCTCCCCGCTCCATGCTGCTCCCTCTGCCTCTCTATGCCTCAACCCTCTCCTCTACCTCTCCCTCTCCTCTCCCTCAGCCCCTCCCTTCCCCTCCCTCTCTCAGCCCACCTACCTAACCCCTACCCTCTAGCCCCCTCTTCCCATGCCCTGAGGCCACTTCCCCCCCACCTTTCTTCCTCTCTCCCATACCCTCAGCCCACACCTCCACCCTGCCCCTTTTCCCCCCTTCTCCCACCCCCTTCCCTGCCCTTGCCCTAGCCTTTCTTGCCTCTCTTCCCGCCCCCTTCCCCTCTTCCTACCCTCTCCCCTACCCCTTCCACCTGCATCTCCCCCCTTTTCTTGCCTCCCTCCTCCTTGCTTGCTTCCTCCTCTGACCCTTCTCCCCTCTCTCCTCTTCCTGCCCCTCTTCTCCTTTCTCCTTCCCACAGCTTTTTTGGAGTGAACACAGTTTTCTTATGTTTGAGTTAGCCTTCTCAACTTGATTGGCAATGGATCCTCCCTTAGCCAATCCTTCTCCACCTCCATCGGCTGTAAAATCTATCACATTTTCAAAAGATGAGTTGCAGTAGCTCAAGAAGGATGTAGAGCTCAATGAATGCTCAACCCCTTTGATTGCACGTATCTATGGGTCTCACCCTTCCTGATCACAAGATAGAGAGTTGGATGCTTGTTGCAGTGCTTCCCTTTGACCTCACCCCTTGATTTAAATATGTTCCTCTTTTGGGATGAGGTTTTTGGGACGAGGTTTTTCCCAAGTTCTTTTTTACTCTCTAGAGGCTACAAACGCCATGCTCCAAGCTTGTTTTCTATAATTGGGACATATGAAGATTTCCTTTGGTGCCTTCTCTCTAGGCTTTGACCCTATGGAGGAGGATAAGGATGCATTTTTTCTCTTCATCAGGTTTGCTGGGCTCCCCCAGGTTTACCATCGCCTTCTTCATGTGATTGAGGAGCACTTCCGTATGGTCATTGAGATTCCCCCCCTCGCTGAGTTGTCCTAGATAGCTGCAAAGGCAACCAACTCTGATGGGGTCCCTAGAGTTAGAATCCTTACAAAGGACCCTAACATTTCAGATGATCATATCTCGCTCCAGTGCCCGGATGGATCTTTCTTTCAGTAGAGAGTGGAGGTCACAGGCAGACTGGACCAGTGTAGAATTTTTAGGACCCTTGGGCATGTCGCCAAGGATTGCCCCAGGAAGAAGAAAAGAACAAAAAATCCTTCTCGTATATCAGCTCCCCTTTGCCCTTAACAATGGGCAGGATAGCTCCTGCGCCTGCTCCTTGACCTAGATAGGGTGGTGGTAGTGCTCCTCCATGATAGAGCGCTCCTCCTCCACAAAGTGCCCCTTCGGTGCCACCTCTTACCTCCAGTGCCTCATGTCCCCTAGTGGCACTCATAGCACTTCGTTGGGTCCATGTTTGTATGTAGCCTCTAGCCTTGATAGTTCAAGAGGCGAGATCATCCTTGACTCTACCTCCTTAGGAGCTTTAGAGTCTCCCGTTTTGGTTGTTCCTAGTGTTGCACCTCGCTTAATCTAGGATGCTTCAATTACATTTATAGCCCCGATTGTAGCCTCTAGAGGTTTCCCCTCTCCATGTCCTAGTGGTAGCCCCTCTCCCTAACCTCACACATTCTCTAGTTAAAGGGGTCTCTATAGCTTTTTAGACATAGGGTTCTCAAGAGCATTCTTTAGCTCCCCTCTTGGATAGAGGAAAGGGGTTTGGGTACCCCGTTGATCCGCTTCCCTCTAAAGGGATCCTCCCCACCCCTGTGTTGGGCCTAATTCACGAGAACTCCTTTTCAACCCTGGTAGATTTCCATGAGGAGGACTTTGTGCCCTCTACTTTTGGTGAGATAGTGATTGGGATTCCTATTGACAGAGTGTCTTCTTCTTCAAGTGGTAGGGTGTTTTCTCTTGTTGATTTTTCTCCAATTGATTCCATCCCTCGCTCTTTGAGTGGGAGGTCTTCCCCTATTAAGGGGTTTATTTCTACCAGTAGGTCGGGTAAGAGTTTCATTCTACATCCTCTCGTCGATGAGGATTGCTAGCTAGAATATACAAGGCCTTAGTGGCATCCCTCATTGTCACCATAGACAAGTGATTCAGAATCAACTTCATCCAGGTGTTACTAGTAGTTCTATTGACGTTTTACTCTTGTAGGAGCACAAACTTGATGCTAGTGATTGTACTAATGTAGCATCATAAATACACACAAACACTATGGAAAACAATAGACAAACGATATGCATAACATCCATGACAATGGAATACAGATATGCAAGAGAATGACAGAACATTGAAGAACACTGTATTCAGGAGCAATAGCTTGCACAATTTCTGTGTGCACAATGACCTCGGAATGCTAGTAATAGCATGCGTACAGAACCATCTGATGGTTAGAGAAGCAACCATTGAATACCCCAACCACTTGGAGATCCGAACCATCAACCCTTGTGGCGGCTAACCTACCCTCGCACACCCCTCTAGGTCACTGCTACTAACCCGCATGGTTATGTAATAACACATAGCACTCACGGTGGACTGTGTGAACCACACATGCACATCCTCGGACTGAAGTCAAGATGCCTTACATGGTGCAAAGTGTATGTGCAACAATCATTTTAGGCATAGCCTCGACAAAGAACCAAGGCGGTAAGTTAAATCTCACCCTTCACTTAGTACACAAGAATTACAAAGCATCTCATTCTGAAAAACATTCAGAAAAACATCCACTCTCTGTAGTCGCAATGCATGTCTGAACGTCCTTTGTTATTTCTCCTACCTATCCAAAATCATCCCTGCATTTTGGACATCTTCAATGTTTCCTGTCCAAAAGCAACCATTATAGTGACGTATGTGCTTAGCTGCACACCGACACTTTATTCTGCGAGGCCCTTCCACAGCCATCACCATAGTTCTACTCTTCATCTGAACTAGAAATGTATTGAACAGGTGCAACAATGCCACCCACCTTGCTCAGGCCTGCATCACTGCTCTTAGGTAACTCTTTCTGCAACTGTGTCGTCGCTCCACTCGAACCAGTAGCCGCACTCGTCTCTAACTACCTCTTTTGCATGAACATCTTCAATCTTTGATCTTGCTCCAAATCCATCAACCATTGTAATGGATGAAGCTTGGATCTATCCACTGCCTGTTGTTCAGGCCACTGCTGCGTGGGCAATACTTCGTTTATCCATGCACCTGGTGGTAATTGCTATTGCCATCGTTCCTATGCTGTCACAGGTCTTTGAATCACCATCGGCTCATAGGAATGGGGATCTAGTAACCCCATAAAAGGTGTGTGCTTATTATAATACTTCCCCAGAAACTTATCTGCCTCTTTCCACCAAGGAGGATGAGGAGGTAGTGACAGACTAAAAGAATGGACACACAATTCCAACCACAGACAAAGTGAACGCCTTTGTCGCTTCAGTGCATCTATTCTTTTGCTGTTGCGGAGAACGGCTTCCACAATGCCTTCTACCAACTCTTCATATTTGGCTTGCCAATCCTCTTCAATCTGCACTAACTCCACAACCACTCCTTTTCCCTTATCCACACCACTGCCACCAGAAGATGTGCTAGACCCTTTTGGTCCATAACTTAGTCAGCACCTGCGAACCCTGTTGCTGACCAGAACCCACACCAACTCTCGCATCTCTGTTCGTCTTGGGTTGTCATTCGTGCGAAACCAGCTCTCGACAGGTCTATGGAACAACAGCTGTACTCCATCTTGCCACCTGCCTATCCCATTCCGCCTGCACATCACCCTGAAGAGCTTCCAGGAGCGAGCCCATCTACTCCATATTGACTCCCACATTCCTCGAAAAAGCTCGCAAATACTCTGCCAGCGCATCGATAGTACATCGGCATAGCAACTCATGCTCAATGATCAACACATACTCTGCATGCAGCTGCTACGTGGCCTCCGAATGTGCTTCCACCACTTGAACTTTGGCTTCAAGGACTGTCATCCAGTCCTCCAGTTGCCGCACCCACTCTTGCCGACCTCATAGAGACTCATTTTCCATGCGCAATTGTGTGACTTCCTCCTCTAAGTTGGTCACTCTAGCAAACTCTCCCCCCGCACCAACTTGTGAAGGTATCTGCACGAGCAAATGCAAGAAAAACTATAGCTGCACATGCATAGGCTATGTCCGAAAATTGAACCCGGCAGAAGACACTGGAGACACACCTGTGGACTTCGAGATCGCTGCCATTAACACTTTTGTTGTCGATACCCTCGCCACATCAAAGACCGCCACTGATGTTGTAGGAGTCACCGCAGTCATTGTTGATGCACTCTGTTGAAGTTGCTCCATCCACCACTGCGTAAGGGAACCTCCCACCACCGGAGTACCTCCTGGAATTACCGATGCAGTGGACACTGGAGTCACCGTCACCCGCTCTGCCATGACTGGTAACGCCATAGGTGTAGACATAGCAATTTGTGTCGTCGCCACCCCACTGGTGAAAACGCCTCCCACACCACCTATATGTGGAGTTGAGGGTGCAAGGGGAGATACCACCCCCTGACTAAGGCGAGGCTTCTTCCTTTGTTGTTTCATAGCCACTCTGCTAGAAGATTCCTCAGCTTCATCCTATGCAGGCCTCTCCGGTATAAGAGTAAGCACCAAGGAAGTTGACCATCGAGGCAATGTAGATTCCAGATGTATGGGAAACAGAATCTCCAGGACCTGCCCAATCTTGGAATTTAGTACTTGCTTCTTATCTACATGTGTTGCCACTTGTAAAGCCTTTGCATGAATCCTCTCCTTCAGGATTCGAGCCCATGGCACCGCCCTCTCCTCAGCAACCACGATCATCCCTCGAGTCCGAGGAGTGATGGTGTACATTTTGGCTTGCAAGAATAGCGACTCAAGTATCCAGCGATACAGGTCCCTCATCTGAGCATCCGAACACCCACTCACCTTGTATTCACCCCTAGTAGGAGCTCCAAACTCTACCTCCATCACCGCCGGTATTATTAGCTAGAAAAGAAATCAAGACAAGAGGCTAGAGGATAGGTATGGCCATGCTCGAGGGCCATAGAGGAATAGGGAACGTGAGGGGAGGAGCATTAACATGGGTAGGGAAAAGGGATTAAGAGGGGAGGGAAAGAAGAGGGAGACTATGGCACCAGGGGAGAGGGAGAGAGGAAAGAGGAGTATGTACATGGGTGGAGGAGGAATGTAGAGATGGAGACATCAAGGGAAGAGGGTCATGCTTTATTTGAAAGGAACGATGAGGGGGAAATATCAAAGTACTAGCTAGGTGGCTTTACAAGAATGAGTGAGTCCCATCAAGGAATAGCCCCCTCCTTTTATAGCCAAGAGAGAGGGTCTCTCCCAATAAATGCATCCTCCCACATGCATGGTGTGTGTGGAAGAGTCTCCCATGTGGGCTAGGTGGTTACGCACTCTCAATTGTGTGCGATAATGCTTGGCCACATTTTTTCACATATATCAACTCCCATATCCCAAGTCTATGATACTCCCTTGGTCTCTTCCCAATTTTATAATACATTCAAACATCTAGGAGGACAAGTGGAGGGTCGGCACAATGAATCTTGCCACCTCATCCTACTTTCCCCATTATTTAATTTGCACTCTTGGACCTTCTATACCTCCCCCACATGGGCCTATCCTATATGGAGGGAATAACCCAATATAATATCCATCTCCACCTATTTTATATTACTTCTCCCATGGACTTTGAGCCATATCTCACTAAATGCAGGCATGGGACCACCTAGGTGGAGGGGTGGCACATGGAGGATGTTGAGATATCAAACTCTATCCCCGACATATCTCCTGGATGACTATCATTTATGTCACCGCCTATGCTAGTTGTACTCGTGGTGTAGTTAGACTACCACGTATGTTTTTGGTTTGGGTTCACATATGAACCACGTATTCTAGGTTTTGACATATAGGGTATTTCCCTCTTCTATTGTATTGTTGTTGTGTGCAAAAGTGAAGAAAGGCTTCACCCTCCAACCTTGTGTCCTCTCTCTTTTGTGTGTTGTGAAGAAAGCTGAACTTGAGTCTCCTATCTCTCTCCCTCTTTCTTTACATGGTATCAGAGCCTTGTTCGTGGTAAGGAGCTCAAGAAAGCTAGCCAAGTTTGTGGTGTCCTGGTAAGAGGACCAGTGTAGCTTTCCTATTTCGAGTTTGGGAGCAAATCTCTGCAGGTAGCACAGCCAGAAGTGCAGGAGTGCACTGCTTCAGATTGAGAGGCCCTTCGCGGTGCGGCGAGAGCGTTTCGGGGCCGTTTTGAAGGCGGAAGTTCTTCGCAGGAACTAAGAAAAAGGCCCTGTTTTTGCTGTGCGACCACCGCGCGGCTAGTCGGTGGAAAGGTGCCACAGAAATTGCATCGTATGCCTATGTGCGGAGATATTGGGAGTTGCAGATTCATGCCTGTTGCTTGTTGATGCAAAATCGTCACGAGGAAGTGACTGTGTGGTGAAATACCACTTTCGTCAGTGTTGCAGATCTGCCCCTGTGAGGCTCTTTGCACAGAAGTTTTGCTATTTGCCCTTCTGAGGCATTTGCTGTGTTTACAGGTTGCTGTTGCAATTCGTGATTTGTAAAATGTCTGAGAATCTGTCTACCATTGTCAGTGAGAAGCTTGACAAGAACAACTTCCAAGCATGGAAGTTCAGGATGACAAACTTCTTTATGGGAAAGGGAGTTTGGGATTACATCAGTGGTGAAACTGCAGAACCAGTTTTGGGTGCTGCTCCCACTCCTGCTGAATTGAAGGCCTTTAAAGAATGGCATGAAAAAGCCAGAAAATGCCTGTATTGGCTGTCCGCCGTTAGCATTTCAGATTCTATGATTGTGCATATACAGGATCTAGAGACACCTAAGGAGGCATGGGATACATTGGTGAAGCTGTATAGCACAAATACCAAAGCACGAAAGATGCAGCTAAAGCAGGAGTTGCACAATGTGCAAAGGAAAAATCTGAATATAAATGAGTATTCCTTGAAGGTGAAAGGCCTTGCAGATTCTCTTGCCTCCATTGGAGCACCTTTTGATGATGAGGACTTAGTGTCCGTGACCTTGAATGGTCTTGGGAAAGATTATGCACAATTTCGGACATCCATTGGAGTCCGTGAAACATTTCCTGATTTTCAGGAACTTATTGCTCCCTTGCTGAGTGAAGAGCAAAGGAATGGTGGTTCGGCCACCTCAACTTCTCAAGAGACTGCTTTCTACTCGAATACAGGTAGAGGCAGGGGTAGAGGAAGAGGCCGTTCTGGTGGCCGTGCAGGAAATCAGAACCAACAGCAACAACAGGAAAACCAGTCCTATGGAGGAGGACGTGGTAGTTCTAGAGGCAGGGGGAGCCAAAGAGGCCGTGGTTCATGGCAAAGGAACCAGCAAGTAAATAGCAGCACAGAATGCTATTATTGTGGAAAGCCTGGACACAAGGAGAATACATGCTATAAAAAGCAGAATGACATCAAAAGTGGGAAGTTGCAGCAAAGCAACTATGCATCATCAAGTGGGCATGGTGACGACAGAAATGAGCACAACTGCAGCTTGCAATGATGTTTGGTATGTTGATTCAGGTGCCTCTAACCACATGACCAATCATGGTGAGTGGTTTCATGATGTCAGAAATTTGGATAAGCCAGGTTATGTTGAAACAGGTGATGATACTGTGCACCCAATTACGCAGGTTGGTAAAGTGCCATTGGCTATGCAGGATGGCAAAACAAAGTACTTGGCAGATGTACTTCATGTTCCAAAAATCACTAAGAACCTGGTTTCAGTTGGCCAGATGGTTGAGCAAGGTCTGCAGGTTAGATTTAATCCTGATGGATGCTTTGTTGAGGACCTGAAAAATAAGTGCCGCTTGGTTGCAAAAGGCAACAAAAATGGTAGAATGTTCACCTTGGATGTTGATATGCCTGAGGTGAAAGCTGCTATGTTTGCGCATGGGAGAGGTGTCATTGCAGATATTGAGATATGGCACAAGCGCATTGGGCACGTGAATATACAAAGGCTGAAATCTATGCAAACGAAAAACATTGTTGCAGGTTTGCCTAAATTCAGAGTTGAGGGAATGCAAAAGGTATGTGAAGCATGCCAAATGGGTAAGCAAGCTAGACATGCATTTCCTAAAAATGCTAAGGTGAGCAGAAGACCTTTGGAAGTGATCCATTCAGATGTTTGGACAACCAAAGCTGCTTCTATTGGTGGATGCCATTATTATGTGACGTTTATTGATGACTACACTAGGAAGGTGTGGATTTATTTTATGAAGCACAAAAGTGAAGTGTTCAGCCATTTCAAGGCTTTTAAGGCCATGGTTGAAAAAGAGAAAGGTGTGCATATTAAAGTGCTAAGATCTGATGGAGGGGGAGAGTACTTTTCAGAAGAATTTTGTGAATATCTGAAAGAACAGGGAATTCAAAGGAAGTACTCATGCAGGTCTACCCCTCAGCAGAATGGGGTTGCAGAAAGGAAGAACAGGCATATTGCAGAAGTAGGACGGGCGATCCTAAATGAGAAAAACATGCCTGATTATTTTTGGGCTGAAGCAGTAGCAACTGCTGTTTATATTATGAACAGAACCCCCACTGCAGCTGTCCATGGCATGACGCCTGAAGAAATGTATACAGGCCAAAAACCAAATATTTCTCACTTGAAGGTATTTGGTTGCATAGCTTATGTTCATGTTCCTGATGAGAAGAGAACAAAGCTGGATCCAAAGGCAGAAAAATGCATCTTTATTGGATATGCTCAGCACCAGAAAGGGTATCGCTGTTATAACCCTTCCACCCGCAAAATGCAAGTGAGCAGAGATGTTTTTTTTGATGAAATGAGCAGCTGGTATGCACCAACTGTTATGGTAGGAGATGCAGATGCAGGAAATGGGAATGCTGCAATAAATGCAGAGCAGCAATCTCAAGCCTTGAGTGGACCCAGAGAGTCCTCTACTAGTGGATCTAATGCATGGACAGGGAGATTGAGATCTAGTGAATCGTCACATGGCAGTCCTGATAGTGTTGTGCAGGTATCACATAAGGGAAAAGAAAAAGTGGACCATGCTCCAGTGTTTGATGTGTCTGCTGGTAGCTCTCATGTTGATGGAGAGTCAAGTGGCTCTGAAATGAGCCTTGATGAGGAACTTGGGATTCCTTCTGTTGTTACACCTGGTACAAGGAAAAGCAGGCATGATTTAAAGACGCCTGCAACTGATCCAGTTGTACGGAGGTCCACTCGTATTAAGTATCCAGTTGACAGGTTGAGATATGATGGGTATACAGCACATCACTATGCTTATATGGTCAAGGTTCTAGAGGAGCCAGAGCCCACATGTTTTGAGGATGCAGCAGGGCATAAAAATTGGGAAGCAGCTATGGATGAAGAGATGGCTGCCTTGGATGCAAACCACACTTGGGATTTGATGCCTTTGCCTCATGATAAGAAGGCTATTGGCTGCAAGTGGGTTTACAAAGTAAAGCACAATGCTGATGGGTCTGTTAGCAGGTACAAGGCAAGATTGGTTGCCAAAGGTTTTGCACAGACATATGGAATTGACTATGAGGAAACTTTCAGCCCAGTTGCAAGGATGGCAACCGTGAGAGCAGTAATTGCTATGGCTGCTGCAAAGGGATGGCCTTTGCATCAGATGGATGTGAAAAATGCCTTCTTGCATGGTGATTTGCAGGAAGAGGTTTATATGATGCAGCCAGAAGGTTATGAGGATAATGCACATCCCGATTTTGTATGCAGGTTGCGCAAAGCCTTGTATGGCTTAAAACAGGCGCCAAGGGCATGGTCAGACAAGATAGGGCAATATCTTGTCACTATTGGATTTCAGATTTCCAATTCAGATTTTTCACTTTATGTGAAAAGGACAAACAGAGGGATTGTGCTTATAGTCATCTATGTTGATGACTTGATTATTACAGGTGATAGTGATGCAGACATTAATGAAGTGAAGCTGCTGTTGAAGCAGAAATTTGAGATGAAGGATTTGGGAGAGCTGCGTTACTTCTTGGGCATTGAGGTTATTAGATCCCCGAGTGGGATATGGCTGTTGCAAAGGCAATACGGTTTGGACATGCTGTCCAAATATGGGATGACAGGCTGTAAGCCTATCTCTGTTCCATTGGAGCAGAATGTGAAGCTCAATGCAGAGTCAGGTGAGCTTCTTGAAGATATTACTATGTACAGGCGCATAGTAGGTAGCTTGATTTACATGACTATAACCCGACCAGATTTGAGCTATGCTGTGGGGCTGGTGAGTCAATTTATACAGGCACCAAGGAAGCCACATTTGGATGCGGCTAGGCGCATACTGCGGTATGTGAAGTCCACATTGCATTATGGACTGTTTTATGAAGCTGGGTGTGCATTACAGGTACATGGATACACAGATGCTGACTGGGCTGGTAGTGTCTCAGACAGGAGATCTACTAGTGGTTTTATGTTTTCCCTTGGGAGTGGTGCCATCAGTTGGAGCAGCAAGAAGCAGCCAACAGTTGCCTTGTCGAGCACAGAGGCAGAGTACAGGGGTGCAGCAATGGCTGCATGTGAGGTAGCTTGGTTACGGAAGCTACTTGCAGATATGGGACAGTCAGTTCATGCAGCAGTTGTCATTCATTGTGACAACATTAGCAGCATCATGCTTGCTAATAACCCAGTTTATCATGCTAGAACGAAGCACATTGAGGTGCATTATCACTTTGTGAGAGAGAAGGTTCTAGCTGGTGAGATTGATCTTGTCTATGTCAGCACTGAGGAGCAGGTGGCTGATATCTTTACGAAGGCATTGGGTACCGAGAAGCTTCGCAGATTTAGGAGCTTGCTTGGTGTACGTGAGATGGATTTGAGCTTGAGGGGGAGTGTTGAGATATCAAGCTCTATCCCCGACATATCTCCTGGATGACTATCATTTATGTCACCGCCTATGCTAGTTGTACTCGTGGTGTAGTTAGACTACCACGTATGTTTTTGGTTTGGGTTCACATATGAACCACGTATTCTAGGTTTTGACATATAGGGTATTTCCCTCTTCTATTGTATTGTTGTTGTGTGCAAAAGTGAAGAAAGGCTTCACCCTCCAACCTTGTGTCCTCTCTCTTTTGTGTGTTGTGAAGAAAGCTGAACTTGAGTCTCCTATCTCTCTCCCTCTTTCTTTACAGAGGAGCCATGCCTCCTTAACATTTTATAATATTACTACCATGGATTATGTAAAACACACCTTATGGGTCCTCTTACATGGAAGGGTGGCACATGGTCATGCCTTGCCACCTCAACCTCGGGCCCTATGCACTCCATATTTTATTACACTATTGCCACACATACAAGCACACACTCATATTTATGCCTTTTTACTTTGGTCAAATTTATCCATAACAGTTCCCCCCCCCAGGCAGGGAATGCACAGCATTTTCATGCCTTGGACCATCATGCACAAAGAAGGGCTTGAGATAACGCTTGTTGATCACCTTCTTGCCATATGGCTCATGCAGCTCCTGAACTTGTACAGACCCATTGCTATGTTCCTTGATGACTTTGTATAGACCGGGGCCCATAGTGGCACAAACTTCTTATCCATTTGGTGGTCCAATCTGTTATCAAATCATAGCACAACATCCCCCTCAGCAAAGTGTCTTTCCCATCCCTTGCGAATCTTAGCATCCAAGTGGGCCTTTTGTCGATTCTTTTGGATCTCTATTTGGTGTAGTGCAAGGCGTCGGGTTTCATCTAGCTTCTCAAGTTGTAGCAATCTGGCCTCTACATGTTCATCTTCTATCATCCTCTGTTCTTGTGCCAATCTCAAGGCCGAAATCTCTATCTCTATTGGTAAAATTGCCTTAGTACCATACACCAACTCAAAAGGAGTGTGACCTGCAGACATTTTATGAGTGATGTTGTAAGCCCACACGGCTTCAGTGACCTTATGATCCCACTGCCTCTTGTTCCCTGTGGCCATTTTCCCATGGTTTTACAAAGGAGGCCATTGGTCCGCTCCATTTGACCCATGGATGCTCGATAATAGATGCTAGAAGTGCGATGATCAATATCCATGCGATCCATGAGCAATTCCACTGCTTCAGTTAAGAATGGACTCCCATGGTCAGATACTATTTCCATGGGTGTCCCAAACCTTGTGCAGATACGTTCAAATATGAAATTTGAAACTGCCTTACCATTTGCTGCAGGGAGGGCGATAGCTTCAACCCACTTAGTGACATACTGAGTGGCTACCAAAAGATACTTCTTTTTGCGGGCAGTCATGGGCAAGGCCCTACAAAATCTATACCCCACTTCTCAAACAGATGGATGGACATCACTGGGTGATGTTGCCCAGGACGCAAATCCTTCCTACCAAAGAATTGGCATAGTTCACAAGTTTTGCAATACAAAGTGACATCCTTGAACAAGGTCGGCCAATAGTATCCAGCATGTAAAATCTTCTTAGCTGTATAGTCATTGGCATAGTACCTCCACAAAATCCATCATGATAATGCTTCAATACCTTAGGCACTTCATCTGCATCAATGGCCCATCTTAGTACCCCATTTATGCCTTGACGGTACAAGACCCCATCAAAGAGAGTGTAGCGCCTACTATCTCTTCGGATCTTCTTTCTCTCATAGCTAGTACTTTTTGGAGGAAAGGAGAAAGCAGTCAGAAACCTGTAGATACCACCATACCATGGATCCCCAACTTCTATGGCCGCTACAAGGGTTACATCGAGGCACTCCTCTAAATCAATCAAAGCATTCTTCAAGTTGGAACAACCCCCTTTTACAATTTTGAAAGAAAAATCATATTCTTGTAGAACTGCAAACCATTTGGCCAACCGGCCCATGGGATTTGGTGATTGAAGAACTTGCTTTGCAAGACCATTGCTAGAGATTATAATGAAGGACTTTCCAGCAACATAGTGCTTAAATTTCTCAATGCAAAACACCAAAGACAAGGCATGCTTGTCAGCCTCAGAGTAGCAACATTCAGTTTCGAGCAATTGTCGAGAAGCAAATCGAAGAGGATACATGAACCGATCCTCCCCTTGCTAGAGAAGAATACCTGCCAGAGTGTGCTCACCAAACCCAGGATTGATATAGAAAGTCTTTGACCAATCAGGATCGCATAGAATGGGTTCTGAAGCCAGAGCATTCTTGATTTGTGCAAACCCATGATCACAATCCTCATCCCAAGAGAAATCAACCCCATCTTTTAATAGCATAGTCATGGGTCGTGTCAAAGTAGCATATTGATCAATGAAGCGGCGATAGTATCCTACTAGATTGACAAATGAGCATACCTGACGTTTCGTTGTTGGTGGGGAGAGCTTGAGGATGGCTTCTACCTTCTCGAGGTCAAGGCTTGATGCCCTCGGATGAGATAATATGTCCCAATAACCTCCCTTGAGTGGCTCCAATGGTGCATTTCTCAGGGTTGAGACTGCCATTCGCATCATTGACCCTTTGGAAGGCCAACCTAACCTTCATGACATGCTCCTTACGTGACGAGAATATACATAATTCATCTTAAAAAAACTCCAAGAAATCCCCCAAATAAGGAGCAAACACCATCTGCATAAATCTTTGAAAGCTAGCAGGAGCATTGGTGAGGCCAAATGGCATTACTTTGAATGCAAATGTCCCCCAAGGTGTGGAAAATGTGGTTTCAAGCACATCTTCTTCGGCAATTCTGATTTGATAAAACCCGGAGTAACCATCACAGAAAGTATACATCTCATGACCACTTACCTTCTCAAGAATGAGGTCTTGAAAGGGAAGAGGATGATGGTCCCTCTTGGTGGCTGCATTGAGTTTCTTATAGTCGATGCAGACCCGCCACTTGTTTTTCTTTGGGGTGACTACCACTGGTGAAACCCATTCAGTATTGTGAACCGGAACAATAAACCCAGCTTCTATAAGTTTCTGTAACTCTAAGTGCAACGCATCGGTCTGTAGGGGCCCTAATCTCCGATACTTCTGAGCCACAAGCTTCGCATCGGCTTCAGCTCTATCTTGTGCTCTATGGTAGTCACATGGCGAAGGTGGTGGTAGCTAGTTGTGAAAAGGTCAGGGAAATCTTTGAATATTTCTAGGAATTCATCTTTCTCACTTGGAGTGAGGTCTGGGGAAAGCATAGATTCAAGCTATTGAGGACTAGCTGTTACCTTTTTTGTAGGTGGCGGGGTTGGAGCGACCCCCATCATGTAAACTTCCTCATCTGAGAACTCCTCCCCCCCGTCTGATCCTTCCATTGATTCAGACCATTGATTCAGACACCGAGGATGAGAGAGTATCACTGTCTTGCTCCTCTTCTTCTTCTGGTTTTGTGGCACCTAGTCGCATCGAGATCTTCTCCTTAGAAGCAGCAAAAGACATGTGTCATGTCTTCCAATAGCTAACTGCATCACTCTTTCTCAACCATGGTCTCCTGAGTATGGCTGGGTAACTCCTGCCTATATCTTCGATGCCCACTAAATAGAAATTGACGGTGGTGGTCAACCCATTGACAGTGATGGGCAAATCCTGAATGACTCCCAGGGTGGCGAGTCGTCGACCATCTGCTACCTTGATTCGAGTGGAGGAACGCCTTGTGCATTTCAAATTCAGTTTCTTCATGATTTGAGGCACCATGATATTACATGCAGCTCCCCCATCAACACACACCCTTTTGATATGACAATTATCTATGATGACATCTATTGTATGTGGGTGACGATCAATTTCTTCAGAGATAGAAGAGACCTCTCGTACCTTTCCCTTTTTCTTGCTCCTCCTTGTTGAGAGCCCTTGCTACAGCTCACGTCTCACCTTAGGGCTTAATGCTATTAGTTGAGGGAGTGTGATGCTCAAAGAACGATGAGCAAGGTCCTTAACGATCGAATAGTCTTCTTGCCCCGAGCCGATGGCAAAATCTGAGGGCGACCACTTACTCTTGCGAGATCTTTTAATCTTCTCTGTTGGTAGGTCTACCATCTCAGCATCTCAGGGCTCTAAGAATGACACCTTCTTCCTTGGGCGGCTCGGTCCATGGTTTGGAGAGGGGTTTGAGGTGGTACGACTTCTTCCTGAGGTCAAGGATCTCAACATCAGAATCCTTAGTGCCTGATTCACTTAGAAGATTCACCCTTGGAATATTGGGACATTCCGTGCGATAATGACCCTTCTGGTGGCATTCGTAGCACACAACATTGGCACGTTCTCTTGGAGGGTGATTGGATTGATTTCTAATGCCCACCATCTCAAGCCGAAGATCAAAATTCAGGGCCTTGGCTAGGTCATTGACTCCGGGTCCCTTAGCAGGAGGGGCCGGGGGAGTAGGAAGGAGTGGGGCTCGTGGGCGAGGCTGGGGAAATCTTCTAGGTGGAGGTTGAGAATATACTCCTTGTTGAGGCCCAAGCATCTAAGGGAGGACCATACATTTGAGGTGGAGGCGGTGGATACATCCCTGATGAGGGGTGGGGGTATGCCCCTGAGTTAGACCCCCCAGGTTGTTGTTGCAAGAATTGAGGGGGTTGCAGAGGGACAATCGTCTTCTTTGAAGCGGGGTCAGACTAAACTTTATCAAACTTTTGAGCAATCTCATTTGCTAGCACCATAGTTTCTGGATTCTCCCATTTAAGCTTGAGGTGGGATTCGTCACTTGCTCCTGCTACAAGGTAGCCCAACACATGCTGAGTCATTCCAGCTCGAAATCCGGCCTTGTCCTCCTACATGGCAATTAAACGGTCCATTAGCACGGCCGCTCGATCCACATATTGACGCGCCGTCTCACCTTCTGACTGCTTCAAGTTTGCCACCTCTAGGTACACATTCTCCGGCTCCTCTTCTTTGCCAAAATAATCAATCATCACTGCTGTTAACCTTGGCTTGCTTTGGCGAACGTCATTGGCCTTCTTCTCATACCACACTTGAGCCAAACCCTCTAGAAATGTGGGAAGAACCAACAGTCATCTATCTTCAGTAAGAAAGTTGAGAGAAACACAACGGCACTTGAAGGCCACAAGATACTCATTTGGATTTTCTTCAACCCATCCACAGAACACAGGAATGTCAGCCATGCTTGAAAAATGGAAAAGAGAGAGTTGAAATGAGGCTTATCTATTGGTAAACAATGGAAAGAGGTAGCTTGAACTGAAAATCAAGTGAAGATACATCCACAAAGCACACATAGGCAGGGTAGGGTGTGACTGGTGTATTGTGAAATACTACACGGGAAGAATTTTCAGCATAGAATAGCTCATAGACAATCTTAAAAGGACCAACCCTCATGATATCGCATCCATCTTTACAAGCAAGGGTTAGAGACACGGCGCTGCATGAGGTTGTTCATTAAGGCAAACGAGAATGCCATGACAAATGTCAACAGTTGGAGAGCTTGCACATCACCTTCAGCTTCTTCCAGTTCTTGTAATCGCCATGCTATTTCTTTAAGGGGTGTGCGGTCTGGCATCTTTCTTTTGAGCAATGTCCTTGAGGACCTTTCTGATGATCTTCCAAAGTCGGTAAACTCGTATCAAATATGCCCAACACTTAGTTTCATGATGACTACAACCTTTGCATTCCTTACAAATGATCACCCTCATTCATGGCTTGCGGCTTTGTTGGGGCGGTGCTTCCACTCACTTCATGCGTGATTGAAGTACAAGCTTCACGTGCTAAGAAATCAACAACTAGATTTTGAGCTCGAGGGATATGCTGAATTTTTACCTCTTTAAATTGGTTGCAAAGTTCCAATGCTTGTTGATGTCATGGAGCCAAGCCTTTGCTCCGCACCTTCCACCTTCCACTAACTTGTTCACACACTAGTTGAGAATCTCCTTGCACCTCAAGTTGCTTGACATGATGTTCTTGTGCCTTTTGTAGCCCAAAAATGAGTGTCGAGTACTCAGCTTGGTTGCAAGTACTTGCAAGTGCAGACTTGCTATAACAATACTCCTCACCACCCGGTGAAGTGAGCTTCACACCCACGCGAGCAGCCTTGGTCGAAGGTTTGTAAGCTCCATCAAATTGAAGGATCCAATATGTCATCACACCAAGACTAAAATCTGGACATCCCAAGTTTCTCGGTAGTCCAAGATAGGTAGAAGGAGAGGGCGGGGAGAATTCAATACTTGAGCCAAACGTTCAGCACCAAATAAACTTGCAATCCTTTATTGATAGTTTATCTTTAGACAAAAAAGAATTACAACTTGAAGCTCAAAATGAGGCACAAAGGGTTGATTAGGTACAAAGGGATTCCTTGGTCGAAACATTACCAACCATAGCCGAGCCCTAGAAACCTTTGTAGTGAGATTGAGAATAAACCATTCAAGATGAGCTTATCCACAGGAATTAGAAAGAGGACAGTGAGAAGAGTCTTGATGAACCTTAGTGTGCTCCTTTACCAAATCTAGACCCACCCTTTGAAGAAAGACACCCTTTTAATTACCTCCGAAGCAGCAAGTAGCTCGATCACTGCACAATGAGTAGAATTAAAATCAAAGTCCTCCCAACGTATCACTAGTTCTTCACCTTGAATCATCCACGATGTATCATCCCACCCATCGTCTCCTTGAGCAATGCAATGTACAATCAGTTGTTGAAGATCGACATGAAGATCAAGAAAGAGATCTCACCCATTGGTAGCCGTAAGGTGCGGAGGACCAGGCACCAAATCCTTAAACTCATCAAGAAGTGACATAAATATCCACCCTCCTCATGTGGCGTGCATCTGTGAAGTGAACTTGAAAAAGTTCAGAATCTGCGATCTAGTAGGAGATATGAGTAGAGCACATGAAGTGAAGTACTTTTGCTTTTTACAACATGTGAAAACTCCCTACGGTTAGAGAGTTACAGTTCATGGGATTTCAATATATAAGCAATATATGTACATTTTCATCACTTCTTATCTGCTGGCCCAATGATAAGTCTCCCTTTCGTGAAGGGGGAGGTCTTGGGTTCAAATCCCACTCTTTAATAAAAAGAGAGGAGAGGAGAGGAGAAGGAGAAGAGAAAGAGAAGAAGAAGAAGGGAAGAGAGGGGGGCGCGTGATTTGTTACAGTTTTACAAAAGCCCAAAAAAATTATCCGCGACCAGAAGACGCAGGAGCCCAAAAAACTGTTGTGATTTGACCACGATGCGTGCGGGTGTACACAGTAGACGCGCGAATGCGTGCATAGGAACTCAAACGGAGCACAGATGTTTTGCAAAAGCAGGGAGGTTTTGCAGCCGTAGAGACAAGGAAGGCACGCAGTTTGGAGGTGCAAAAGTAGAAAACTGCACACGAAAGAGGCCGCAGAGCCACACCCAGCCATAGGAGTAACAGATTTTACACCACTAGCCGTGGAGATTTCGATCCCAGTAGCCACACCATTTCTATTAGCCAGAAAAGAAATCAAGACAAGAGGCTAGAGGATAGGTATGGCGACACTCGAGGCCCATAGAGGAATAGGGAACGTGAGGGGAGGAGCGTTAACATGGGTAAGGAAAAGGGATTAAGAGGGGAGGGAAAGAAGAGGGAGACTATGGCACAAGGGGAGAGGGAGAGGGGAAAGAGGAGTATGTACATGGGTGGAGGAGGAACGTAGAGATGGAGACATCAAGGGAAGAGGGTCATGCTTTATTTGAAAGGAAGGATGAGGGGGAAATATCAAAGTACTAGCTAGGTGGCTTTAGAAGAATGAGCGTGTCCCATCAAGGAATAGCCCCCTCCTTTTATAGCCAAGAGAGAGGGTCTCTCCCAATAAATGCATCCTCCCACATGCATGGTGTGTGTGGAAGAGTCTCCCATGTGGGCTAGGCAGTTACACACTCTCAATTGTGTGCGATAACGCTTGGCTACATTTTTCCACATATATCTGTGGGAAGGTTGCTCAAGATCACTTATTGTTGCCCCTTGAGATATTGGCTCATCTAAAGTAACACCATCACATTGTAGAGAGGTATCAGAGCCGGGGTGATCTAGCTGAGCGTGCGTGAATGCTTGAAGCTCAGCAGCTCAGTGGGAGGAAGGAGAAGCTCTGTGGGAAGCTTTGTGGGCGACTTTACTTGCATCCGAGAGTGTGCAGAGACCTTGGAGGAACCTTTGGAAAAGTCATTTGGTTTTGAGAGCCTGTTAAGAGTTTTCAAAGAAAAAGTCGTTTTTTGAGCTTTTCCCTGTTCCGTTCGATGACAGAGACTCCATATTGATTTGTAGAGGCAACTATTGCTTGCTTTTGGTGTCCACTTCACTTCAGGAGCTTGGAAACACCTTCATTCTTGAATCTGGGATCATTTCATTGGATTTCTGACTCACTGTGTCAGTTTCTGCGTTTTTGCCCGGGTGTTGGAACTCAAGTTTGGAGTAGCCATTTGCAGACCTGTCAGTTCCGATGGACTCAGGAGGTCCTAAAACTTCTATGTTGCTCATCATTCGCACTCCGGTGGAGTTTACAAACAGCTCTATTTCCAAAAACGTTTTTCAGTCCGTGTGTTGGACCCAGTGATTGAGACCACGGTTTCCAAAACCATCTGTCCCATTGCGTTCCGAACACCCAAAAACCCCTACCTATCAGTTCTTGCACAATTCGATGGAGGATTTTCAGAGTTATAGATCTCTGTGTATTCGATTTCGTCTCTCTGTTATGCATTTTTCATTCTAAGGTTTTGAAACCTTAGATTTATGCCACATGGCAATGGATAAGTGTTGACTCCTATTTCTCACTCATCGGTTGGGATTTTGGAGTTCCAGCAGAAGAGAGAGATTTGCAGATTTTCTTGCTGAGTCTGATTATGCAATGGCACCCATGTTTTGAGGCATCTCAAGTTCTATTTTCAGTAGCGGTCATTACCATGGGACTATGATTTCTTGAGCATACCTTATGCAGATCACTCTGGTTGTAGTTTGAGCAGTGTGCGCTCATTTCTGGTATGCATTGGGTTGCAGTGGATGATTTATAGACCATTTGGATGCATTGTGGTCCTTATTGGATGCGCTGATAGGCCCAAATTGCCTTGTGGGATGCTATTTTTTATGGACGCTTTGCACATGGATGCTATTTTATGCTGAGGGACAGCTTTGACACATTGCAGGTGATGCACTGATAGTGCTATGCTCTCTTGGATGAGATATTATTGATGCATATGCCAGTGGACGGTGTTTATGCTTGAGTCATTTGGCACTTATTAGCATTTTCTTTTGGGCCAGATTTGCTCATATGGATGCATAGTATATGCACATGAATCAGATGCATCTTTTGATGCTTTGAGCTTTGAGTTTTGGTGATATTTCACTCTATTATGGCATACACATTTGGGTGCACCTGGTATTTGGTGTGATTCTCTCTTAAGGCACTAGCATTTGGGATTTTGCTTTATTTGCATCATGGCATCCTCTTCCATGTCTGAAAAGGAGTTTTTCAGCATTAAAAAGTTTGATGGGACAAACTTTTCTTTGTGGAAAGAACAAATAAGGGATGTGCTTATTCAAAAGAAGCAAATTAAACCCTTGGCAGGGATTGAAGCTAAGCCTGCAAATATGTCTGAGGATGATTGGAATCAGTTGGATGCATTAGCAAAGTCTACTATTAGACTTCATCTTGCAGAGTTAGTTTATTTCACAGTAGTAAATGAGCAAACTACGGAAGATTTGTGGAAGAAATTGTGTGCCACTTATGAGAAGGAAACTGCCTCTAATAAAGTTTACCTCATGAAGAGGTTGTTTGAGCTGTAGATGAAGGAAGGGGTCTCCATTGCTTCTCACTTGAATGAATTCAATATTATTGTTAGCTAGCTTCAGGCTCAGAAGATGAATTTTGATGTGGAGACTAAGGCAATATTTCTCTTATGTTCATTGCCATCCTCATGGGAAACCTTCCGTACAGCTGTCAATAACTCTGCACCTGGTGGAGTACTGAAATTTGATGATGTTGTGGGTAGCTTGTTGGCCGAGGAGATTAGACGGAAGTCTATGGATGGCAACAAGCAGGATGCAGCCTTAAATGTGCAAAGGGGCAGATCACAGTTCAGGGGGAAGTCCCAAGAAAGAGGGAAGTCTCGTAGCAAATCCAGGGCACGGAACATTGAGTGTTACCACTGTGGCAAGAAGGGCCATATGAAAAAGGATTGCCACAAGCTAAAAAGAGAGCAAAAGGATAAGAAAAAGAATGCAAATTGGGGTGCAAATCAAAAGGAAGAGAGTCCAAGGGAGGACAAAGGAAAAGTGAAGATCGAGGAGATCAATGCAGTCACACATGATAGTGACAATGACGTTCTCTTCATGTCTAGTTTATCTGCAGAGTTTCTTACCACCTCAGATGATGCATATTCCCAGGATTGGATTTTGGATTCTAGTGCTTCATTCCATGTTACTACCCATAGGGAATGGTTCTCCACTTATGACAGTGGAAAGACAGGTTGTGTGCATCTTGGAAATGACTATGCATGTGACATAGTGGGAGCATGTGACATAAAGTTTTCTTTTGCAAATGGGTCTGCATTTGTTTTGAAACATGTGAGACATGTGCCTAAGCTGACCAAGAGTCTTATTTCAGTGGGTCAGCTAGATGATGCTGGTTTTCACACCACTTTTGGCTTTCAGAATTGGAAAATTCAGAAGGGCTCTATGCTTTTGGCTAGGGGTGCCAAGTGTGGGACTTTGTATCCCTTACATGTATCAGGGGTATTTGATCATGTTGTTGCAATAACCGAGCAGCCAAGCACTTCTTTGTGGCATTGCAGGTTGGGGCACATGAGCCAGAATGGAATAAAACTCTTATGCCGTTTGGGTTATGTACCGCATTTGAGTTTCTCTGATTTTGAATTTTGTGAGCATTGTCTCTATGGGAAGCAGACTAAATCATCCCATAAAAGAAGGGGAAAGAAAGAGTTTGAAATGCTTGATTTGGTGCATTCAGACGTATGCCTACACGATCATTAGGCGGGGCTGAATACTATGTGACATTCATTGATGATGCAACTAGGAAAGTGTGGGCTTATGCTATAGCTCGGAAGAGTGATGTGTTCCAGGTATTTTAGAAATGGCTGGCCTTGGTTGAGAATCAGTCAGGTAGAACGCTTAAATGCCTACGGACTGACAATGGTGGAGAGTATCTCTCTCATGACTTTCAGCATTTCTGTGATATACGTGGGATTAAGAGGGAGCTCACATCCCCTCGTACTCCATAGCAAAATCCAGTTGCAGAAAAGATGAACCGTACCATTCAAGAAAGGTTGCAATGCATGCTTTCCAATGCAAGTCTTTCTGATGGTTTTTGGGCTAAGGCAATGAAGACTGCAGTGCATGTGATCAATAGATCACCTAGTAAGAGTTTGGATGGTGGTATTCCTGAAGAGGCATGGAGTGGCAAGAAGCCCTCTTACTCTCATTTGCGTATATTTGGGTGTGAGGCATATGCACATGTGCCAAAAGAGCTTCGAAAGAAGCTAGATCCTAAGTCTAGGAAATGCATCTTTCTGGGTTATGGTGAAAGTGGAGAGATGGGCTATCATCTCTGGGATCCAGAAGCAAAGAAGATCATACGCAGCCATGATGTGGTCTTCAATGAGAAGAAGATGCATAAGGCACCCATGAGGGATGTGGAAATGAGGAGAATCACTTTCCAGGATGTGAATCCACCTGCATATGTTGATAGACAGCAAGCTGTCCATGCACCAAATGTGCAAGAAATGGTACCACCAAGTACTCCCATAGGTATACAATCAAGGGTAAATGATGGATCATCTATTGGTGGAAATGATGAGCCAAATGTGGCTGATATGTAGGTGGGACAACAAGCTGAAATGCCCTTGAGAAGATCATCTAGAGTGTCTAGACCACCTGATAGGTTTGTTCCAGGGGTAGACTATGTGATGCTTACTAATTGCGGGGAGCCTTCTTGCTACAGAGAGGCTATGATGCGTGAGGATCAACGCAAGTGGGAGTATGCTATGCAATCAGAGATGAGTTCACTTATGAAGAATAAGACTTGGGACTTGGTTTCTTTGCCACATGGAAAGAAAGCATTGCCATGTAAATGGGTCTACAAAATGAAGGTCACAAGTGATGATGTGCCTAGGTACAAGGCCCGTTTGGTCGCTAAAGGGTTCAAGCAAGAGAAGGGTGTGGACTTTGATGAGATATTCTCTCCGGTTGTGAAGATGACCACACTTAGATGCATGCTTGGACTAGTGGCAGTAGAGGATATGGAGCTTATGCGGATGGATGTCAAGACAGCTTTCTTGCATGGGGATTTGCATGAGGGAATTTATATGGTGCAGTCGGAAGGATTTGAAGAAAAGGGCAAAGAGCATTTAGTTTGCAAGCTGAAAAAGAGTCTCTATGGTCTTAAGCAAGCACCTAGAGAATGCTTTCATTCAGTCCCAGGGTTTTAGAAGGAGTGAAATTGATCACTTCCTCTACACTAAAAGGGCTAAGGATAATAGCCTGATAATCCTGGCACTATATGTGGATGATATGCTATTGGCTAGCAAGAATACTTATGAGCTAGATACATTAAAGGCCAAGTTGCATGAGGCCTTTGATATGAAGGATTTGGGATTTGCAGGTCATATTCTTGGTATGCATATCACGCGTGATCGGAGTAGGAAACTCCTTTGGCTTTCACAAAAAGAGTATGTTACAAAAGTATTGCAGCGTTTCAATATGGAGGGGGGGAAGGCAGTGAGTGCTCCATTGCCTCCATATGTGAAACTGAGTCAAACAGATAGTCCCAAATCAGATGAGGAAAGGGCCATGATGGCCAAGGTTCCTTATGCATCAGCGGTTGGGAGTCTTATGTATGCTATGATAGCTACTAGACCAGACATTGCATTTGCAGTGGGAGTTATTAGCCGGTATATGGCTAATTCAAGAAAGAGGCATTGGGAGGCAGTTAAGTGCATCATGAGGTACATGAAGGGTACCAAGGAGATGTGCATCTACTTTGGTAGAGGAGACATGCGTGTACTTGGGTACACAGATTCAGACTATGCAGGGCATGTGGATAGTAGGAGATCCACTTCTGGTTATGTGTTCACCTTTACAGGTGGTGCAGTGTCGTGGATGTCTCACGCACAGAAGTGCATTGCTTTGTCTACCACAGAGGCTCAGTATGTTGCAGCCACAGAGGGTTGCAAGGAGGCTATATGGCTTGATCGGCTAGTGGGAGATTTGGGGATTCATACACGTGTACCAACATTGCATAGTGATTCCATGAGTGCTATTTAGCTAGCACGGAATCCGGTCTTTCATGCAAAGACCAAACACATTGAGGTCAGGTACCATTTCATCAGGGAGGTACTTGAGGACAAGCGCATAGAGCTTGTCAAGGTTCATATAGATGATAACCCTGCAGATATGCTGACAAAGAGTCTACCTAGTTAGCGGTTTGAGTATTGTCGTGTATTGATGGGCATTGGATAGTATGCTCACTAGTTGTTCTCCCTTAAAGGCACATTGTCCTTTAAGTGGGAGGTTGTGGGGGTTAAAGGTCACTGTGCCTTTACCCCGGTTATGTACAATACTCAAACACATATATAAATGAATGAAAAAGAAGATTAGGGTGGTTTTGCACCCACCAAAACTTGTGTGGCTCTCTATCTCTCTCTCTCTCCTTCTTCCATTCTTACTTCTGTTGAGAGCACTCTCATATATCAACTCCCATATCCCAAGTCTATGATACTCCCTTGGTCTCTTCCTAATTTTATAATACATTCAAACATCTAGGAGGACAAGTGGAGGGTTGGCACAATGAATCTTGCCACCTCATCCTACTTTCCCCATTATTTAACTTGCACTCTTGGACCTTCTATACCTCCCCACATGGGCCTATCCTATATGGAGGGAATAACCCAATATAATATCCATCTCCACCTATTTTATATTACTTCTCCCATGGACTTTGAGCCATATCTCACTAAATGCAGGCATGGGACCGCCTAGATGGAGGGGTGGCACATGGAGGAGCCATGCCACCTTAATATTTTATAATATTACTACCATGGATTATGTACAACACACCTTATGGGTCCTCTTACATGGAAGGGTGGCACATGGTCATGCCCTGCAACCTCAACCCTGGGCCTATGCACTCCATATTTTATTATACTATTGCCACACATACAAGCACACACTCATATTTATGCCTTTTTACTTTGGTCAAATTTATCCATAATAGTGTACACGTTGATTGCGCGATCATCCCTCCATTCATAGACAAAAAGAGATGCTGATGAATCGATTGCACTATCAACTCCCGATGCTCATCCAAGAACTCCACAGTAGATCCTACCGCCAACTACTGGCAAAGCACCAATGCTAATGGATGAACAACCACCCTCTGTGAATCAATACTACTGAAACTTCGAATCCGTAGCCACTGGAAGCAAGCATCAATCGATTGGGAATCAATATACAAGAACAAAAGAAGAGGAAGAAATTGAGCATGAGCCATTCCCATGGTGAGGTGAAGGAGAAGAAAAGAGATAAGAATGGACACCGATGAGAGAAAGGCGAATGCACTCAAGAGAACAAGTGCGATGAAGAGAAAGTAGCAAGCAACTGGTACATGCAAACAATTGCTCAAGAGTTGTAATTCAAATTGCCAATATCCCGCCCTTAAGAAAGTGAGTTGCAAGGTGGCTAGTCTAGGACCATCATGCCACAAACCTGTCTGCCACGTGTCCTCATGCGATAGCTTAGCCGCCTCCACCTCAACCCAAGAAATCTGTGCCTCATTAGAGATGGGGAATGGGCATTGAACACTATTGTCATGATGGTATGGACGAAGCCAAAACCCATTAACTGGACGTGGAAGTACGTGCCCTTGCAAATCCGCAAGATAAAACAATGTCAATCCGCAATCATGAAAAACCCAGAATGGACCTGACCATCGCAATTTCAACTTCCCTAGCATTTTTCCAAGGCGAGTGTTGAACAGAAGAGCCAGTTGCCGACACTCAAAATATTTCTTCTTGGAAGCCGAATCCACCCTCCGCTTGTGCCGTGCTTGAACCTCCAAGGTGAGATAATAGCTCTCTAGCTGCAAATCATCTAATTGGTCTAGAACATCCAACCGGAATACCATAGAGTCCTACGGAAGAAGCTTGTCCTCCACCACAATCCTCAGACTCAGAATAATATGCTCGATTAGCGTGATTGCTTCAAGCCCAAATGCCAATTTAAAAGGAGTCAACCCTGTGGCCACCTTGAATGATGTGTGGTACACCCATAGTGTTGCCAGTAACTTCTCATCCCGATCTGTGCAGTGCTCATTCACCAATAGCGACATGATCCGCTTGAAAGTATCATTTGTAGACTCTGCCAATCCATTTGCTTGCGGATAATAGGGGGAAGACTTCTTGTGAATCACCATATAAAAAGCATTCATCCGCTTGATGACTTTGTTGACAAAGTGAGTTCCCCTGTCGCTGACAATCTCAATTGGACACCCAAACCGAGTGAACACATTACGGTATAAACACTTTGCGAGACTGATTTTGCAGTGTTGTCCCGCAAGGCCCAAGCTTCCACCCATTTGGCACATTAATCAGTGGCTACCAAAGTGTACCAATTCCTTGTGCGGGCCGCTATGGGTTTGAATGGACCCATGAAATCTAGGCCCCATTTTTGAAATGGTTCCAGAGGCAAGATGGGATTAAGTGGCATGCGGTCTTGATCCCAGTGGGTTGTCCCAACCGTTGGCAAAGGTCGCAACTTTTTGCAAACCATCGAGCATCCTTCTGCATGGTCGGCCACCATAACCTTGACTGCAGAACTTTCTTTGCAGTGACTTTGCTTGCAAAATGGCCACTCGAAACCCCACAATGAGCTTCCATTAACACTGCTTCCTGCTCATGATGTGGAACACACCGCAATAGCGCCTCAGTCAGGTGTCGTCGGTACAACTGCCTCAAAGGATCTCGGCTCCGCAATGCCGAGCGTTTCCTCTAATCTCGATTCATGTACTTGTGCATGATGCCCGTAGATAGGAACGAGAGCATCTCATCATACCATGACCATGGTCCTTCTGGGATGACTTCGGCCTCTACCATGATCAGATTCCCTCGAAAAATCACCGCTAGCTCTGCATCAGGGAACTCGTCCTCCACTCCTGTTGGTAGCTCTCTAGACTCCATTTGGGAAAGGTAATCTGCAACTGCATGCTGCGAGCCTTGGCGATGAATCACATCAAAGTCGTATTCATGCAAGAGTAACACCCATCGTGCCAATTGGCTCATAAGACTTTGTTGCTTCACCAAATATAGCAATACGGAATGATCAACATGGAAGACAAACGGTCAACCCAACAAATAATGCCGGAATTTCTTGACACAGTAGATCATGCCTAGTCCTTCCTGCTCCATGACAAAATAATTCTTTTTGGCCGTTGACAGCTGTTGGCTTGCATAGTAGACTGGGTGATACCATTTATTCGCATCTTCTTGCATCAAGACGCTCCCAATAGCTCTATCCGAGGCATCCACAAACACATGAAAATTCTTCTCCCAATCCGGAAACAGCAGCACCGATGCTCTAGAAAGCTGAATCTTTAGCTCTCAGTGTTGAGATATCAAGCTCTACCCCCGATATATCTCCTGGATGACTATCATTTATGTCACCGCCTATGTTAGTTGTACTCGTGGTGTAGTTAGACTACCACGTATGTTTTTGGTTTGGGTTCACATATGAACCACGTATTCTAGGTTTTGACATATAGGGTATTTCCCTCTTCTATTGTATTGTTATTGTGTGCAAAAGTGAAGAAAGGCTTCACCCTCCAACCTTGTGTCCTCTCTCTTTTGAGTGTTATGAAGAAAGTTGAACTTGAGTCTCCTATCTCTCTCCCTCATTCTTTACATGGTATCAGAGCCTTGTTCATGGTAAGGAGCTCAAGAAAGCAAGCCAAGTTTGTGGTGTCCTAGTACGAGGACCAGTGTTGCTTTCCTATTTCGAGTTTGGGAGCAAATCTCTGCAGGTAGCACAGCCAGAAGTGCAGGAGTGCACTGTTTCAGATTGAGAGGCCCTTCGCGGTGTGGCAAGAGCGCAGTATATGCTGCGGGAAAGGGCGACGCCCTTGGTGACTTTATTTTTTTGATTTGAGGCCGTTTCGGGGCCCGTTTTGAAGGCGCAAGTTCTTCGCAGGCACTCAGAAAAAGGCCCTGTTTTTGCTGTGCGACCACTGCGCGCGGCCAGTCGGTGGAAAGGTGCCACAGAAATTGCATCGTATGCCTGTGTGCAGAGATATTGGGAGTTGCAGATTCATGCCTGTTGCCTGTTGATGCAAAATCGTCACTAGGAAGTGACTGTGTGGTGAAATACCAGGAAAGATTATGCACAGTTTCGGACATCCATTGGAGTCCGTGAAACATTTCCTGATTTTCAGGAACTTATTGCTCTCTTGCTGAGTGAAGAGCAAAGGAATGGTGGTTCAGCCACCTCAACTTCTCAAGAGACTGCTTTCTACTCGAATACAGGTAGAGGCAGGGGTAGAGGAAGAGGCCGTTTTGGTGGCCGTGCAGGAAATCAAAACCAACAGCAACAACAGGAAAACCAGTCCTATGGAGGAGGACGTGGTAGTTCTAGAGGCAGGGGGAGCCAAAGAGGCCGTGGTTCATGGCAAAGGAACCAGCAAGTAAATAGCAGCACAGAATGCTATTATTGTGGAAAGCCTAGACACAAGGAGAATACATGCTATAAAAAACAGAATGACATCAAAAGTGGGAAGTTGCAGCAAAGCAACTATGCATCATCAAGTGGGCATGGTGACGACAGAAATGAGCACCTTTTTGTGATGCAGCATATGGTTAACTCCATGTCAGGAGACGCTGCAGCTTGTAATGATGTTTGGTATGTTGATTCAGGTGCCTCTAACCACATGACCAGTCATGGTGAGTGGTTTCATGATGTTAGAAATTTGGATAAGCCAGGTTATGTTGAAACAGGTGATGATACTACGCACCCAATTACGCAGGTTGGTAAAGTGCCATTGGCTATGCAGGATGGCAAAACGAAGTACTTGGCAGATGTACTTCATGTTCCAAAAATCACTAAGAACCTGGTTTCAGTTGGCCAGATGGTTGAGCAAGGTCTGCAGGTTAGATTTAATCCTGATGGATGCTTCGTTGAGGACTTGAAAAATAAGTGCCGCTTGGTTGCGAAAGGCAACAAAAATGGCAGAATGTTCACCTTGGATGTTGATATGCCTGAGGTGAAAGCTGCTATGTTTGCGCATGGGAGAGGTGTCATTGCAGATATTGAGATATGGCACAAGCGCATTGGGCATGTGAATATACAAAGGCTGAAATCTATGCAAACGAAAAACATTGTTGCAGGTTTGCCTAAATTCAGAGTTGAGGGAATGCAAAAGGTATGTGAAGCATGCCAAATGGGTAAGCAGGCCAGACATGCATTTCCCAAAAATGCTAAGGTGAGCAGAAGACCTTTGGAAGTGATCCATTCAGATGTTTGGACAACCAAAGCTGCTTCTATTGGTGGATGCCATTATTATGTGACGTTTATTGATGACTACACTAGGAAGGTGTGGATTTATTTTATGAAGCACAAAAGTGAAGTGTTCAGCCATTTCAAGGCTTTTAAGGCCATGGTTGAAAAAGAGAAAGGTGTGCATATTAAAGTGCTAAGATCTGATGGAGGGGGAGAGTACTTTTCAGAAGAATTTTGTGAATATCTGAAAGAACAGGGAATTCAAAGGAAGTACTCATGCAGGTCTACCCCTCAGCAGAATGGGGTTGCAGAAGAAAGGCAGAACAGGCATATTGCAGAAGTAGGACGGGCGATCCTAAATGAGAAAAACATGCCTGATTATTTTTGGGCTGAAGCAGTAGCAACTGCTGTTTATATTATGAACAGAACCCCCACTGCAGCTGTCCATGGCATGACGCCTGAAGAAATGTATACAGGCCAAAAACCAGATATTTCTCACTTGAAGGTATTTGGTTGCATAGCTTATGTTCATGTTCCTGATGAGAAGAGAACAAAGCTGGATCCAAAGGCAGAAAAATGCATCTTTATTGGATATGCTCTGCACCAGAAAGGGTATCGCTGTGATAACCCTTCCACCCGCAAAATGCAAGTGAGCAGAGATGTTGTTTTTGATAAAATGAGCAGCTGGTATGCACCAACTGTTATGGTAGGAGATGCAGATGCAGGAAATGGGAATGCTGCAATAAATGCAGAGCAGCAATCTCAAGCCTTGAGTGGACCTAGAGAGTCCTCTACTAGTGGATCTAATGCATGGACAGGGAGATTGAGATCTAGTGAATCGTCACATGGCAGCCCTGATAGTGTTGTGCAGGTATCACATAAGGGAAAAGAAAAAGTGGACCATGCTCCAGTGTTTGATGTGTCTGCTGGTAGCTCTCATGTTGATGGAGAGTCAAGTGGCTCTGAAATGAGCCTTGATGAGGAACTTGGGATTCCTTCTGTTGTTACACCTGGTGCAAGGAAAAGCAAGCATGATTTAAAGACTCCTGCAACTGATCCAGTTGTACGGAGGTCCACTCGTATTAAGTATCCAGTTGACAGGCTGAGATATGATGGGTATACAGCACATCACTATGCTTATATGGTCAAGGTTCTAAAGGAGCCAGAGCCCACATGTTTTGAGGATGCAGCAGGGCATAAAAATTGGGAAGTAGCTATGGATGAAGAGATGGCTGCCTTGGATGCAAACCACACTTGGGATTTGATGCCTTTGCCTCATGATAAGAAGGCTATTGGCTGCAAGTGGGTTTACAAAGTAAAGCACAATGCTGATGGGTCTGTTAGCAGGTACAAGGCAAGATTGGTTGCCAAAGGTTTTGCGCAGACATATGGAATTGACTATGAGGAAACTTTCAGCCCAGTTGCAAGGATGGCAACCGTGAGAGCAGTAATTGCTATGGCTGCTGCAAAGGGATGGTCTTTGCATCAGATGGATGTGAAAAATTCCTTCTTGCATGGTGATTTGCAGGAAGAGGTTTATATGATGCAGCCAGAAGGTTATGAGGATAATGCACACCCCGATTTTGTATGCAGGTTGCGCAAAGCCTTGTATGGCTTAAAACAGGGCGCCAAGGGCATGGTCAGACAAGATAGGGCAATATCTTGTCACTATTGGATTTCAGATTTCCAATTCAGATTTTTCACTTTATGTGAAAAGGACAAACAGAGGGATTGTGCTTGTAGTCATCTATGTTGATGACTTGATTATTACAGGTGATAGTGATGCAGACATTAATGAAGTGAAGCTGCTGTTGAAGCAGAAATTTGAGATGAAGGATTTGGGAGAGCTACGTTACTTCTTGGGCATTGAGGTTATTAGATCCCCGAGTGGGATATGGCTGTTGCAAAGGCAATACGGTTTGGACATGCTGTCCAAATATGGGATGACAGGCTGTAAGCCTATGTCTGTTCCATTGGAGCAGAATGTGAAGCTCAATGCAGAGACAGGTGAGCTTCTTGAAGATATTACTATGTACAGGCGCATAGTAGGTAGCTTGATTTACATGACTATAACCAGACCAGATTTGAGCTATGCTGTGGGGCTGGTGAGTCAGTTTATGCAGGCACCGAGGAAGCCACATTCGGATGTGGCTAGACGCATACTGCGGTATGTGAAGTCCACATTGCATTATGGACTGTTTTATGAAGCTGGGTGTGCATTACAGGTACATGGATACACAGATGCTGACTGGGCTGGTAGTGTCTCAGACAGGAGATCTACTAGTAGTTTTATGTTTTCCCTTGGAAGTGGTGCCATCAGTTGGAGCAGCAAGAAGCAGCCAACAGTTGCCTTGTCGAGCACAGAGGCTGAGTACAGGGGTGCAGCAATGGCTGCATGTGAGGTAGCTTGGTTACGGAAGCTACTTGCAGATATGGGAAAGTCAATTCATGGAGTAGTTGTCATTCATTGTGACAACATTAGCAGCATCATGCTTGCTAATAACCCAGTTTATCATGCTAGAACGAAGCACATTGAGGTGCATTATCACTTTGTGAGAGAGAAGGTTCTAGCTGGTGAGATTGATCTTGTCTATGTCAGCACTGAGGAGCAGGTGGCTGATATTTTTACGAAGGCATTGGGTACCGAGAAGCTTCGCAGATTTAGGAGCTTGCTTGGTGTACGTGAGATGGATTTGAGCTTGAGGGGGAGTGTTGAGATATCAAGCTCTACCCCCGATATATCTCCTGGATGACTATCATTTATGTCATCGCCTATGTTAGTTGTACTCGTGGTGTAGTTAGACTACCACGTATGTTTTTGGTTTGGGTTCACATATGAACCACGTATTCTAGGTTTTGACATATAGGGTATTTCCCTCTTCTATTGTATTGTTGTTGTGTGCAAAAGTGAAGAAAGGCTTCACCCTCCAACCTTGTGTCCTCTCTCTTTTGAGTGTTGTGAAGAAAGTTGAACTTGAGTCTCCTATCTCTCTCCCTCATTCTTTACAGTCGGTACGCTTGGTCACACTCTGCGGTCCACATAAATGCCTTCGGTTCCACATGTGCCAATGCATTCAAGGGAATCGCCATGTGAGCTAGAAACTGTAGATGTCTGCCATGCCATCGAATTTGGCCCAAGAACCACAAGCATTCCTTAGGCGTTGCTGGTGTTAGGGCTTGCATAATTACTGCCACTTTATCTGGATCCACCACAATTCCTTCCACCAAGATCACATGCCCTAGGAGTCGACTGCTGGCGGCGGACTGCGAATGCACATTTCATCGGATTCAAAGTGAAGGAGAATTCCCTACATCATTGGAAACATTTTCGCAAGTGCTCTAGGTGCTCATCGAATGTGCCAAACACACTAAGGTCATTCAGGAAAATCCTCATGAAATCTATCAAATAGGACCCGAAGAAAAGTCAAGGGAGCATTTTGCAATCCAAACCACATGACTGTGTAGACATAGACCCCCATGATGTGATGAATGCTATTTTGTGCTGGTCTTTCGAAGCCATTCGGATTTGGTTGTACCCGCTATATCCATCCAAGAAGGAGTACACCTCATGCCCTGCCACTTCATTGAGCATAGAATCCATATAGGGTAAGGGAAATGGATCATGTACCGTAGCCGCATTTAGCTTGCGGTAGTCGACACAAATCCACAATTTCTTGTTTTTCTTTGGCACAATGACAATCGAGGAAATCCACCTTGGATTTTCAATCGGTGCGATGAATCCCACCCGCAACAAGTGCTCCAGTTCTTTTCACACTTGCTTGGCCACGTGCGGATTCATACGATACCTCTGTATCTTCGTCGAAGTGACATCTGGTTTGAGGTTGACCTGGTGTTGGTAAAACTTTGGATCTAGACCCTTCATATCTGCATAGTCCTAGGCAAACACATTGAAAAATTCCCACAAGAGGGCAATCAATTCGTTGCAGAATTCAGTTGTCAACAAAGTGCTGACTTTGACTGGTTTAGATGCACCATCCACTCCAAGATAAACCGTATCCATAGCATTTTCCTGAACTAACGTGACTCTACTCATTCGTTCTTTGAATTCCCTCTCTTGCTACAGGATATCCCATATATCCAATTCTGCTGCAACTTGTTGGGGTTCAAACTCCTCCAAAACAGGGCTGACCGCATCCGCTAGGAAACTTTGATGCATGTAACTATCCGTAATGCCTTCCACATTGATGGTGAAGATAGGAACCAACTCCGGATTTGCCTTGAGAAAGGCTTCCTCCTCATCATCCTCCAATCCGTCCACCACGTTCACCATCTCGGCCAACACAGGTCAGACCGCATCTGCCAATGGTGCTGCCACTCCCATTGTGACCTGCACTTTCTTCTTCCCTCTCCGCACTGAAATGATGTTCTACTCCCAATTTTGCTTAACTTTTGCTTGCCGCAACCAAGGCCTACCCAAAAGGACACTATACTCTGGTGTTGCAGCTTCCATGTTGAGCACCACAAAGGACACCATGAATGATATGCCTGCCACCTCCAAAACAACAGCTCGCAAGATTTCGAGTGGTCGAACTTGGCATTGATAAGCCATGTGGACTAAGAATGGCGCCGCTCCCAGGACATCCATCCCATTTCTTGGCAGGTCTTCAAAGTGACAATATTGACACTCGAACCGCCATCTACCAACACCTGAGCAAAAGTTCGACCTTGTGCCTTTGCGAAAATCACCGGGATTCTCATGTCGATCAAAGGAACTGTTGGAACTGGGCATGAATCAGCTTGACATAGCTCCACCTTTTTTGGTTAAAACTCCATGTGCAGGGGATGCAACAATTGCCGATGGAATCCCAGAACCAAATTAAGCAATCTAGCCAATGAAATTTGGATAGGAGTCTCCAAAATGCACTCCAACCTCAACTCCCTTTGCGGAGAATTTGCCTGCCTCTTGGCGTGGTTAGCGACCAACAATAGAGTTGCTTTGACCGTTGCCTTCGGACCATTTCCTAGTAAGTGTAACTTGAACTTGGCTTGAGTCTCCACCTCTGATTGAATTGGTTCCACAAACTGCACTTTACGTGCCTCACTGGGCATCATTGCAGACTCTAGCAAAGACCTCAATGGTGGCTCCTTCATCACAGACTTGGCATCAAACGTGTTCCTGATCTGACCAATCCAACAGCTTATCACCATTCTTGGAAGTCGGTCCTCGTAGCTTGGTACTAGCACGGGTGATTATGCTAATCTCTGGGCACACCAGTGGATCATCATCCGATCATCATCAACAATGTGTACCATCGAAGTGCTAGGCATTTTCCCGGACATCTTTTGCCACTCTGCATGTTGCCAATCCCATTCCTGAGCCTCCAGGCATTCATTTCGCCAATGGCCTTTGCCCAAGCAAAACAAACAGGTTTTCAGTCAATTCTAACCACGACCCCCGCCACCACGTCTGCATCCAGGCCACCGCTGCCTCCATGTTGCTAGGACTGGAACACTTGCTATTGCGGCTCTTCTTGCACAAAAGATGCAGTCGCATATTGCCTGCTAACCAACTGCTCTCTGGCTGCGCCCATTGTAGTGGCATCCCACCGTGTTGTGTGTATTAGTTAAGCAAATCGCGCACCAATTCGCGTTAAGAGCACACTCGACTACGGAGTGACCAGGATTGTGACAGTGAGAACACCATATACCCTTCAAGCTTTTAGGTACGGATCCTTCTCTCTAGAAGCCACTAGTGCGCCCTTACCCCCTTTAGAGGCTCTCTGGGTCTTCGTCTCTGCTTTCGAGTCGAAATCCTCCAAACTGGTACCTTCAGACCTTCCTTTTGAACTGGTCGCATCCGAATCTTCCTGTCATCTGACTTCTTTGATTTGGACATTTTCTTCTTGGATTTGCTCTTCCCGAATTTGCGATTCCTGGATGTCCTCCCGTGCAGCGATTCCCCCGCTCACACTGCTTGCGCCCTGACTGCCACGAGCATTTTCTATGTCCGATCCACTGTGGCCAATGCCGTCCATAGACCCCATGACAGCCCTGAAATGTAGTAGTCATTGAGTACCTCTTGCGCAGGGCTTTGAGCCACAGGCACACGTTGCAAGAGTAAATTGAATTTGGACGCATAACCTTCCACATCCTAATCACCTTGCTCCAAGCTAAGCAATCTCTCCAGAGTTTGCGGAATCATTTTTTCTTGACGAAACTACCTCAAGAATGCATTGTGGGCCGCATCATATGTGGCAAAATGGTTCACTGTGTACTCTGCCAACCAACGTGCTGCCTTACCCGTCGATAAGGTTGACTCAAAAACTGCCTCTTGTTGGAGCGGTATCACAGCTCCCGGATTGTTGATCCCATACACCTTTTCAAACATCCAGACATGCGCATCGGGGTCGTCTGACTTTTTCCCCAAAAACTTGGCATACTTGACATTATTCACCGCAACCGCAGGAGCTATCGCAATCATCACAGCACCTCTAACATTTGGTGCCCCTCCAAACGGCCTTCCTTGACCGAAGAGATTGCGAGAAGCCGTCGAAACTGCAGTTGGAGACGAAGATGCACTCAGCACTTGGCATGCATCAATCGAGACCCATACCCCGCAGCCTTGGCGGCGGTGAAACTGACTATGCAGGTGGACTCTATGTTAGATATGCTCAATGCCCCACCCTCCTGGTAACCACTAGTGCTCCAAGGTGCTCAAGTTGTAAGGCCCCCATATTAGGAGAAGCCATGGGACATTGGATGGATCCATGTCAGATGAGGTCTATCAATGAGACCTTTAATGGTAGAAAGGTGATCTATGTGAGTCTAGCCTATGGGCTAGGCAGGGTAGGTAAGCTGGTAGCACAACACGGCACATTGACTTGATTGTGTGGGAGCCCCTTGCTCTCGCTAGGGTCTAGGGGCCAGTTGGCCTCCAGCTAGGGGGTCCCGAGGCAAAGGTATAGGAAATATTCCATGGACGACTAGTCGGTTCCACCGACTAGGTTGACTGGTCGGCTCCACCGACTATGTTGATCCAGCTACCGCCCTCATAGCTATAAAGAGGCGACCTTCCCAGTCCATTGTATCAGATCAGATCAGATCTTCTAGCTAGTAGCTCTTCACCTAGTATCTGTCTAGATCGCCATCTAAGCTCCATTGTGGGAGCGCACGGGTGGATGGAGCCATCATCTGTACCACATCGGTATTGAAGGAAAATTTTGTTCGTCTCCAATTGGCTATGTACTCTCTATTCTTTTTCAGTTTCTGTTCCACTGCGGCGTGTAATTTAACACTCTAACGCCAATCGACCCCTCCCGGAGCTTCTTGCGGACTGCCGTCTCCATGCTCAAGATCACTGTTGCGTCGTTGCCCGCATCGTCAATGTCAAGGGATCAAGAGGTCCTTGCAAGCGTGTGCACATGCATGCTTACTAGGAAGATAACAACCGTAAAATTCGCTGCCACGACCATCGAATGAGGTTCTTTACAGGAATTTCGGCACTTGCTTGATCGTAAGCAGGGTGCTGGGGGTTGGATCACATCTAATAGAGTTCATCTTGAAATCCACGGATGCGCCTCCTCACCGCAGCAATCTCCTCCGGAGTGAGTGCAACTGCATGCAAAACTCCATGTGAAGTGCCTCCGCCAATGATGGCAAGGAGTGAATGACATGAGTGCTCAATTGCATGATTGCGAATTCCTTGCATGATGGTAAGAATGTGCATCGTGATCACCAATGTGTAGCGTCATAAATATGGGCATACGCTACGAAAAACAATAGACAAACGATACGCGTAACATCCACGAGAACGGAATACAAATATGCAAGAGCATGTATGCAAGAGCATGACAGAACGCTAAAGAACACTGTATTCTGGAGCACTAGCTCGCACTTCTATGTACATGATGACCTCGGAATGCTAGTAATAGCATGCATATAGAACCGTCTAACGGTTAGAGAAGCAACCGTTGAAGACCCCAACCGCTTGGAGATCCGAACCATCAACCTTGCGGCTAACCTAGGGCAGCGTGGGATGCCTTCCTCTTTAGTTTTAGTGGTGGCAGAGATGTTTGGCTTGACGATGCTTTTCACACTCAACCACAATCAGTCCTATTTTCTTGGTCAAACAGGAGGCTACAGATGCCTATCCATGCATGGACTGATTGATTTTATGTTGATGATTGGGCCTTGGATAGAGGAGGATCAGTTTGCATTGCTCCTAGTGTTTCCACTTTGGATCACTTTTCGAACATTCTGCCAACATTAGGATTTTTTATACCCTCTATGTAGAGGAGGATCTCTCAGAGGTAGCTTTACAGATCTGGGTTTCTCATGTGCAAGGTGGAGTGCCCTCCCCTTCACATATGGCAGCAACCCTATTTGACATTAGTGACTTTTATCATCTAGTTGCTAGTACCAAGAGAAGTGAGATTCTTAGGCGAGAGATTGGTGTTTGCCAGCAGTTGGCAGCTTTGCAGAGGGAAGAACAGAAGAGGCCACTTGATCTTGGATTCAGGAGTGACTTGCTGCTGCAGCAAGGGCTCATCAGCAAATTTTGTTTGATCAGAGAGAAAATTTTTCCTTTCATGCACGAGAGTCCTTCTGGTTATAGATGGGATGTAGAGTCAATAAGCAGTTCTTCTCTACTCATGGCCCCAGACATAGTAGAGAGAGCGTCTATCAGCTTATTGACTCAAACAGAGTTTTGCAGCCAGATTCAAATGCTGTCATGCACATATGTAGCTACAGATTTTTATGCGTCCCTTGTTTTAACAAATCTTGGTAGTGTGGCTATAGATGATGCCAGATAGGTCATTTGGCTACTTCTCCCTAGGTTGGTGAGTCCAGATATGAGACTCTTTCTTGATGCACCTTTTACCAACCTAGAATTCAAGACTGCTCTTCTTGCTCGTCATAAGGGTAAATGCCCAGGTTCAAATGGGCTTACACCCTCCTTTTTCTTGACCTTTTGGGATATGATTAGGGATCACATCACCTCAGCCTTGTAGGGCATTTGGGACTCCGGTGAGACGCCTAGCTTACTTATGGAGGGTCTTCTATATTTAACCCCAAAAGGGGGGTGCATAAATTTAGTACCACAATCGAGACCCATCACTCTAATGAGCAACCAAGCACAGACTAGGCAACGAAGCCTCTAAATGAAGCTATGCTCAACTTCCACGATTCACACCAAACGGCCGACCTGCAAAGCCTCTAGCGCCATATGGGCCTCCATCACTCCTCTGCCACGAAATGACCACTATGATGAGCACGGCTCTGCCACAATTTTGGGGCCTCCAATGAGCATCATCCACTTCAGCAACTTCAAGACCACAACTCGACTCCTTTGTGAATGAGAGATGACCGTTTGCACAGGCCATAGGGCTTCACGGCGAGTCCAATCCAACGAGGAGCTCTCCAACGCCTTCAACATCTATGCCAACGGAAGTAGCCTCGACGGTAATACTAGCATTGACGAGCAACAAAATCGGCTTCAACGCCTGAGTAGTGAGCGATGATCCAACGGCCACGACCCTCTATCGGCTGAACGACAACCAAACACTCATCCGCCATGCAATCGACATCACAACAACAACCTCCAAAGCTGGAGCCACAACTCCTATGCAGACAACGGCAACTACAACCTTCTACAATAGACCATTGGCCTCACAATGCCTATCTACATGTACACCCAACCAACAAGCAAAGCCCACGAGCAACGATGCCAACTCGGTGGCCAAAACTGACTCCAGCGAGAACAACGCCCTCTCCACGGAACTTGCAAGACCAACACCCCCAACAGCTTGCACGACAGAATTTCGAATGCAGAAGAAATCTAGGAGATTCTATCGGAATCTCAGAGATTCTATCAAAGTCTCTGAGATTGCCAAAATCTTTATCTCCAATGACACGTGGCGCACTGTTCACCAACCCAGGGTCACCTCACCCTATGCTTGGTTGGTCAAATTGACACGTGTCATCCACATCATCACAAGCCACACTGGTGCCACATCATTAGCTTATTTGCCACGTGGAAAATGTGACATGTCATCACCTTTTACCATGTCACCACGCCTTGTCAGCTGTCACATCATTGACATGTGGTAATGCCATATCATCAGTGGCCCCTCCAGAAGGCCCAGTCAACAGGATCCCAATCATCATCCACCTCAGCATGCCACATGTCACACCCTCTTGCTAAGCACAGTTGCCTCTTCACAGGCGCGTAGTTTAAACAGCATGTGACCTCAGCCTGCCACCTCACCACAAGCCACATCATCATTTTTGGGCCTTCTTGGGATCAAAAATTGGCTATCCTTCCGAGGGCCATATCTTTTGATCTAGAGGGAATTTCACAGAGCTGTAAAAAGGAAAAATGATTGCCAGATCTTGCTTTATGCAATGAGAACCTCAGATCTGAAATTTGATATTTCCACAAGTCAGCATCATTAAATCCTCTTCATTGGAACCACCTCCTGATCCTTTGCAGCGTACCCAGCACTTAAAATGAATTAAGATAAAAAATTCATTTGTTGTATTTTGTGCATCGACATGTGGTCTAGATGTAGACTAGCACCACCATAGAGGAGATCCAACTCCACCAAGCCAAGTCAGCCCCCATTGACATATTACCCGATTAGTTCCCACCGGCGTCAATCCCTTCGGATCTATCATCAGATACACATTCACACACTGACACCAACTCAATCTCTTGGCATTTGGCACTTCAGCATCTCAGTGTGACACTTGGCAAAGTTCTCCCTCCTGGATTTACAATGGTTGCATACTTCTTGCATGCACATATGCCACCCATGTATAGTCATTTTCATTAACTATTTTTGGCATTGGTTCCATACACATACATCAGCATTGTACAACCTTTTGGTTATCCCGACACACAGTTGTCATCATTACGTTACAGGCTGAATCCTTGGCACATTGCAGTTCTCACATAACTTGGTTCTGACAGTCTAGCGTAAGCCCCCCAGTGGCAGCTCTCACACAGTGTTCTCATGGGTAGACTCTCGCCGGTACACGGGTAAGCCTCTTGCACAGAGCACCAGACCGCCTCTAGCATGGAGCTCTTCACATCACACAATTGATGATACACCAGTCATGACTCCGGATGAGATCCGTGAGTGGAAAGAGAACCTTCTTTAACCATTCATTGCCACAGGGTATGTACCAATGTACGATGCATACTCGAGCCTCATTGGCCTTGATAGATTAGATGTAGATTCTCCACATGTTAGCAAGCATCAGCCTGTAGTTTTTGATCATGCACACTCCTTGGTAAGCCCTTAGCATGCGGCACATTTGACAGTAAGCCCTTAGTACAAGGTAGTCCCATCGACATCAGCACAGACTGATTCTAATGATGTACAGCCATCACATTTATGCATGGATCTGACTCCATCCTTTGCCACAGATGCAAATGCTCCAGCAGGAGTTCACCATTGATCATGCAGTCTTACAGTAGGTAACTCCTCAGTATAATGCACTCACATCTCCAGCCGCATGCAGAGATTTATGCCACAGCGCATTCAGCTCCTTAGGTGATTACATTCCAGCATCCATCACTGATACTTTCACCTCTAACACGGAGCATACCATGGACACAGTTTCCATCAGTAGTACAGATCAACAGATCATTCCTTAGCATGAGGATACTTATGCATCAATGCGATCCTGACCCAATGTAGTAGACATCATCAGGTTCAGCCATAGTGCAACCTAGGGAGACTCAGTGTTTCAGCATGCACTTATGGCTATAGTATGCAGTCCTTACTTGATGCAGATTAGTGGTTGGATCCATGACTTTAGACCAATCCCTACATCATCATTCGGCACCTCATATGCCTCTGCAACATCTAATGCTTCTAGACCTTTTCACTGTTAGTTCCTTCTCGATGAGCCTATGATAGATGCTACTATCCTCCTTTCTTTTAGCTCTTTCTTCTTCATATTGTTTTATCCATTTCTTCATTTCTCCAAAATTTGAAAGACAAAATCGATCTATTGAGTTGCAAGGAGACACTAACAATCATTTTCTACTACTTTCCCTTCCCTTGTCTGACCTCTCCTACAACCATGGTCATCACTATCATCCCAAAGTCGAGACATGTCTAGCATGAGTTGTACAACATTGACTCTTGCACCATCCAGCCTTCTTCAATGCTTCCTTTGGTCTAGCTTTTTGTCTTACATACCCTTTCAACATCTTCATAAACTGTCCTAAGAAAAACATCCACTGCCTATGCAAAGTTCTTCTACCAAGTGTACTAGTAGATGCAATTGGATGTCCATGATATTTGTTGGAAATTCCTTTTGAATCAAAGATACAACTTTGATGGTGATAATTGATTATTTCTTGATCTCTTTTTTATGATATCCACTTGCATTTATTCGTCTATAAGCGATGGAACTAAGTTTTGCAATGAGAAGGAAAATTAGATATGTATTTGCAGACCCTCTGATAAATCTTACAAATACACTAAGCTGGGTGATGGCATTCGACACATATGTAGTACTACACCCCTACAAAGCAATCGACAGTACATACTATAGTAACAATCATGTGTCAATAAAATTGAAACAAGAGTTCAAAAAAAATCTGAAATCAAGTGTGCCTTTACTTTAGGCCACACATTTTCTCCATTCAAAGTAAAGGCACCCTTTAAATTCTACATGTATGCAGCTAAGGTCTTCATATCCCCACAATAACAATATTCACCTAGGTCTCTTCTACTTTTGTCAACACCCATGGTGCCTTTGGTAAAATCACCTTGCTAGCACAGTTTGTTTTGGCCAAAAGGCTCTTTTGTCATTATTTCATTTCATCTCATGCTTTTGGGATATCTCTGATGTTCCTAATCATATGTTTCCACAAATTTTTTGTCATTTTTTTTCAATATATACATTGGGTCTAATACATATGTGACTTTATGTTAAGGAAGAGTGTAAAATATGAAGTTGTTGCAAGCTAGGTGGACGTGTTTGTGCTTTTGGATCATGCCAAAGTAACTCCCAATCGCTAGATCTCATGACTAGAAGAACAGGAGCTAGTCTTGCCTCCCTAAATGATGGATCCAATCAATATGGATGGCCCATACAAAGAAATCTCATGTAATATAAAACTTTTTTCTCAAAAAATATATAAAACTTTTTTTCTCCCAAAAAAGAAAATATCGTGTGCTTCTCATATACCATCTTTGAAAGATTTTTTGACTACCAACTGCACAAAGTATCTCTTAGGGCATTCTTGGTATCTGGATACTTGGAGACCTATTAAAATGATAGCACACAAGAAAACAGTCTTGAGAAGTGAAAGAAGAACACAATCAATTGCAAATAAGTTTTGGTGAATTGGGAGGAATAGAATTTTGAAACCTGAGCAGTCATGCAATCTGAGATAATCATGAAAATACATTTTACTTAAAATGACAATGGCCCAAAGGATTTGAAATGTTATAAACCTGCATTCCATTCCATAAAATTTGCAACTCATCTATCAAAGGGGCTAGATACATATCCATGTTCTTCAGCTTGTGCTTGCCTGGCACAATGAGTGCCAACATCGGATGCCCCTTCTTTGTGGTTAGCCAAGGAGAGATATTATAGATTGTGACTACTATTGACATGGACCATGATGTGGACTGATGCCCAAATGGATTAACACCATCCATAGCCAATTCAAGATGCAAATGTTGAAACTCTGGACACTTCTTTTCTATGTGTCTCCAAGATTTTCCACATGTAGGTCCTTAATATTCCATCCATGGAGGAGCGGTTGCAAGAATGCCAATCCATAAGTCCAACTAATGATCCACAATGAAACAAGTGCAAGATGCACATTAAGATGGGCACGTGTTGCAATACCTTTCCTAGAATCTTTTGTCCTTGTGTGTCTTGTCGGTACGAGATGCCCCACATTGTAGACGTGCTCATACGCCCCCTTCTCCTTCCCTTTCGCCTTTCTTTTTCCCTACCCATTTTCCTTCTTCTTCCCCTTCCCCTTCCCCTTTCCTGTCAAAGTGTTTAAATAGAATGAATATTTCCTTGTTTAAATAGAATAAATGTTTCCCTTCCCCTTCCCCTTACTTTTCCTTCCTTTCCCCTTCCTTTTCTTTTCCCCTTCCCCTTCCCCTTTCCCTTTCACTTTCTATTCCCCATGAGGTCCAACAAAAGAAGCAATAAGTAGAGCATATAGCTCATTTATGAGAAGCAATAGGTAGAGCATACAGCTCATCTATGAGACGTCCAACATCATATAGCTCATGTATGAGAAGTTGAATCTACAAGAGCATTCACAAGATGCATATACAGAGTCAATGAAAGAAGGCAATGCTACTCAAGAGTCTTGAATCAAGTTGAGCTCATAGCAAGAGCATTTGAGTGACTCTAATACCATGTAAATAAAGATAGAAACATGTCAGATATGAGCAATCAATAAAGTGAGTAGTGAAAACCGAGAAAGTGCACGTTTATGTGATTTAATATAAGCAATCAACAAGCATTTTTTGCAAACTATAACTATTGCCATTGGTGAGATCAAAGAAAAAATTGATGTCAAACAAATACATGGATGAGGATCCCGATGTATCCACCAACAAGAATGTCGAGTCATAATAGTTCAACACTAACTGATTGTTTGATACATAGTCTTGTATACATGAATATCTTACAAAGACAAAGTTGTACTTCAAGAACAACATTGAACCATAATTCAAGCTCTTTGTTAACTTGATGGGAACTTATCATCAACATAGATGGAACGAGCCCGTTTCATTGCCTTTTTCCTTCTATCGAATTTCTCTCTCTCCACCATTTCCCTTGCCATTGCTTCAGCATAGCATGGTAGTTCACTACAAACACAACATACACCACAAAACAAATGCCTTATCTCTCCAAATCGTGATTGCAGCGTGTAAATGAAAACATGACGCAACATCCTATCTTATCATAAAGGCATATTACAAGCATACACTTCTTGTTCTCCTCAACACTTATAGCATGAAGGAGGAAAATATTCATGTGTGTCCCATTTAACAAAATATGAAACACCAAAAACACAAGCCCTAATATGTGTGTGTGTGTGTGTGTGTGAGAAAACATGATGCAACATCCTATCCTACCATAAAGGCATATTACAAGCATACACTTCTTGTTCTCCTCAACACTTTTAGCATGGAGGAAAACATTCATGTGTGTCCCACTTAACAAAATATGAAACACCAAAAACACAAGCCCTAATAGATCCATCATATATCGTATGATAAATCATATGAACTGTCATAAAAAATAAGTCAAGATGGCATCTCTATTGGAAAATAGCCACTTGGCCCTTGCATGTTCATCTCAGAAAATAGTGCAATCTATTGTCATGGCCTATGTCCAATTCTTTTTGCCTTTGTTGCATTGGACTTCTCAGGATATTTCAGCATATACGTCACAGGCAATGGAAATGCTGTGGAAAACAAAGTCATCCAAGAAGGCTCTCCGATTACTAAAAATGGCCCCCCAATCCAAGGGCCAACTCTCTTCGTCAGGAAAGCTTATATTGGAGTGTTGTATTTGACAATCCACTTGCATGTCAGGAGCCTGTTAAGGCCTACAATTTGAGCAAAACGGATATCAGGCACATAGATGATGTGGTGGATGATCAGGGGCACCTACTCACTTTTCCTCAAGCTGTGGCCACATATGGATTACGCATGCATCACAGGCCTATTTGGCGAAAGATTACGGAGATGTTACAACTTTTTTTGCTTGTTCCTCCTCTTTTGCATGATGATAGGTTGGCTGATTGGGCACTATGTCCCTTAGGGCTGAACATCCGTCCTGTGCCTTTATGTAAGCTCACATCCATTATCACTTATAGGCTTTTGCAGCCGAGGCCTTGGATACATACTTATGCTAATAATCTGTGGCATTTGCTCAAACCACTTACTTGGTGGACCAAGACTATGCATGCATTATGGAAAATTAAGCTTCCTCTCAAGCAGAGGCTTTTCCTCTGGAGATGTATCAGAGGCACTCTGCCTGTAGGTGTTACACTGGTCAAACGGAAGATTGCTACAGCCACGGCTTCCTGTCTTCGATGTTCAGCATTTGCAAAGACAGTACCACACCTTCTATGGTTCTGCCCATGTTCTAGGATTTTGATTCAGAGGATTTCTCAAATGTTACGCCTTCGTTTCCCAAATACAACCTTTGGGAAATTTTTTTTGCTTTTTGGCAGATGTCCCACTCCAATAAGACCCTACTCCCTTCTCCTTCATTGGGTTCGGTATTAGGCTCTTTGGACTTTTTGGACTGCACATAATATGGCATATTTGCAACAACAGTTCACTCAGCCCTATGAGTTTTTTCGAGCCTCCTTAAGGCAATCTGTTTATGATGCTTGCAAGGAAGGTGACCTGGAGACGTCTTGCTTGCAGATAGTTTACTCTTGCTTTTGATGGATACTCTCTGCTTTGGAGACTCTCATTGTATTACCTAATTCTGTAATATAAGCTACTTGCATTACCCAAAAAAAAAAGTGTGTGTGTGTGTGTCTAATTGAATTTGCTATGTGGAGATAGCTTCTAATTATCAATAAACAGTCGTCTCTGTTGGTTTTAATTGTTCTTGTTCTGTCTAGGATTAGATGTAGAACTTTTACCATGTTATGCATTCCTCTAAGGCTTCTTGCCTTTGAACTACATATTACACATCTTGGCCCCTAGTTCACCTTCAACATCGTCATCCATGGGTCATCCCTCAATATTTTTTACCGATCCTCCTCTTGGATCAAATAGGCTTATCAGTTCATCAGACTTGATATCCATGCCTCTAGCAATATCAGTGCCACCCTAGGCTCCCATAAGATGGTGGTAGACTCTGGAGTATTCGTTCAACAAAATCCAGATCATCCCAACACTCCAACCGTCTTTAACACATAGTCAAAAACTCTCACCTACCATGTAAGACCTTCCTTACTACTCTAATACCATTTGAAAGAGATCACACAACTAACACTCGATGCACACAGCACAAAGGATGAGAGAGAACACACACAATTGGCTATACAAAATGTACACTCTCTATCATACCAAATAGATGAACATAATACAAATATATATTGAACCTTAATGTGGTTTGCCCTAAGTCCATAAGGCCTATTCAGACCAAGACTTCGAATCTCATCTAGAGTCCTCTATCCTCTTATCCATATACCCATGTATACAATGTATGAACATATGTAATACAATATGTAAATGGATGATGACCAACCCAATGATCCATACTTCAACATCTTTGGTGTGAGAATGAAACATTAGAAAGTTGCATTGAATTTTTAGTCTACAAAAGAAAGAAAGTCTGAGCATTTTCTTAAATTGGATGTAGACCATAATCAAATAGTTGAGCTTTCTTGGCTCTAGGGTACATTCACATGATTCAAAAGTGGTTTTGGTTGCTATCTTGTCTTCTCAATTCTTGAAAATAGTTAAGATCCTAAGATTGGATGATGACCTCAACTTCTTAGGTATTGTATCAATTTTATTGAGTGAAGAAAAGACAGAACAAGCCTTGCAACCATGGGGGAACCAGCATATTCTATTGATGATGAAAAGAAGGGAAACTATACAATTATGAGAGGTGGTGGATATTGTGGCAAGCCGTGCCACATGGAGAAGCACTGTTGGAAGTGACAAAGGGATGAGCTGTTGAAAAGTTTGAAGAGCAAAGCCCGTGTAATGGAATAGTCAATCCCAAATGAGCATGCTGAGTAGTATGCTACGGTAGTGGATGATGACTGATCATTTTTGTTCTTGAATTCTGATGGTTCAATTCTTATTGGCTTGTTTTGAATCATCTTGGTTCAAATTTTTTGTTGATTATTCGTAGCATTGTTAACAGTTGATTGGCTTTTGGGGGGGAATGTTGGAGAGAACCCATCGTGGGAGGTTTATATTGGACTTAGGTTAGTAAAAGCTTGTAAGTGGTCAATAATTAATGAAGCTCATTGGCCGCTAGAGGAGTCTTGATGTGAGTAATTTGAAGATGACTAGTCCCTCCACGTACATGTTAGTTATATGAATTTCTTGAGCTATTGATTACCATTATGTTGTTTGGATCATAGACCGGAGAACTACATTTGATTGCTATTGATTAGCTCGTTGACAAAACAAGGCCTAAAGGTCAAATATCCGCTTAGAGTATTGTGTGGCATTGCAAAATTAGACGAATTGTACATGATAACATCACTTTGTAACTTGGGATATAATCTCGAGATGAGAGCATGTAGTTGCCCATCTTTGAACAAGACATCAACCTCAACTATCAATGTAGTAGATTAAGAGATGTAAGCTGACATAAAGCTTTTTTGCTCTACTCAAAGCTTAGTATGTGCTCAAAAGTTTGCATTGGTAATGTAAGCCTATAAAGAACCTTTTTGTTCTATTGACAGCTTAGTAACTTACAAATTACATGCTCAAATCTATAAAACTTTGTGACGCTTTATATTCTATAGGCAATGTTCTTTGCACCATCTTAAGGAAGAAAGTCACAAGGGCTATTTTTTTTACTCCAAAAGGTCAACAATTTCAAAGTAAGCATGCATTTGATAAGCCACTATATAAAATGCAGAGTTTCTCAATGTTTATCCATCGTCAAGACAATTGGTGAATGGATAGCTCGTGATGTCAAGAGGTAAGGCTATTGATAGAAGCTTGTAGCTAGTCTAACTATTATTGCCATGCAAAAGAAGGATAGATCTCATGATCTACACCTGGTTTGATGCATCACATGAACCATACCAAAAGCTAAAGGTAAATACAATGCAATTCACACTCGAGTCAACTAGTGTCATAACACAATCATGATGCTCAAATTTTTATGATCTCAAGTTGAAGGTTTAACTACTAAGCATCATGGTGGAGGCAATAAGGGAGTTACTTCAAAAAAGAGCATAACTAGGTCACCCAAGTTAGTAGTGTACCCGGATTACCTAGAACACCTTAGAGATTATTTTCATGTGGAAAGAAACAACCAAGGTCTTGATGTGATACGTCCTACCATTAACAATGGGTCAATCCTTTTTTAGTTGTTGAAAATTAGAATTGACTACTAGCTTGTCATAAATAAATTTACTCAAAGGTTGCAATTAGAAGCAAGATCCATGTCCAAGCCTTACTTACATTGATCGATGATCAAGTAGATGGCAATACAAGCAATACCTACCTGTTGAAATGCAAAGTCAAGCGACTCGATACATTTTGTACAATGATAAAAAATGGAGCAACATGCTAGAGAAATCCATGTTGAGTGAGACTAATCACTCTAATGACTCAACGTGCAAATCCCACAAGAGTCACGAGCGACAATATGCCTTGATTTGCCACTAGAATTTTATGGAATCCAAGGTGTCGCGTAACTTGAAGAGAGAAATTTGTCATACAACACAAGGGCTGTGACATCATCTAGGAAAGTGGGTGATAGAGAGGGACAATGGGTTAGAAAAAAAGAGTCATGCTATTTCTAATACAAGTTTTTTCAAGCTTTGAAAGAAAGGCTAGAGACTGTAAGAGTTTTTTAGAGCAAAAGAGGAGAGGAAAAGCAATCAAGTTACAAGAATTCATTGAATCATTAAATCATTAATGGAAACTCTTTATATAGAGAGTGAAGAGGTATAATTTAAGCATTAGGAAAAGAGGGAGTTCATTTTGGGATCTTTTAGGGTTTAGAAAAATAGGCTCTCAACCAATCAGAAGAGGACCAATGTACATTGAACAAATACCAAAAACCATGTAAAAATATAAAATAAGTCATATTCAAAATCTTTTTCTTTTATTATGTCTAACATACGTGATCTTCAAAAGATGATTTTCTATGCAATATTTGATGATTTTGACATCGCCAATACGTTCGGAGCGGACCAAAACTCCCAAATCGACCCTGAAGACTCGAAAACCAACGCCCGAAGACTCAAAAAAAGGCAAAAATGCCCAAAATGGGAGATTTGCACAAAAACGCGGTTTGACCAACTAGCGGTTTTCAATGTCTCCATGGTCGATTTGGGAGTTTTGGCACGCTCCAAACGCGCTAACAATGTCAGTATCATCAAATATTGCACCGAAAATCAAGGATCTTATATATGCATTTAATGTGAAGCCTGAGTACTAGACTGACATTTCTACAGCAAGTATCCGTATTTTATTGCATTTCCCATATTTTGAGCGCAACAAAAATAGGTAAATAGTCAATTTCTTAGAGGGCCCTAAAATGAGTTCCCTTCTTTTCTAATGAGGCATGTCTACCAAGAGGCGTATACCCTATCAAGATGAGTGACTTGGGGAAAGAGTGTGTTTGAATGTAAATATAAATGGACAACATGCCTTACGAAAAAGTCTCTTGCCTAGAACTGTGGACCTCTGTGAAAAATTATGCCTTGTGGAATGTGTCCGTTTGAAAGGGTACTCTAACACAAAATCCATCCATAATCTAGGTAGGAAAGGAATTCAGTCAAAAATCGTGACATCACTCAGGTACTAAGGAATCCCCAACCTGGTTATTCTTAACCACAATTTCTCATGGGATTGTGTGTGTGTGTGTGTGTGACATTTTATATATATAGAGATAGATAGATAGATATAGAGAGAGAGAGAATATTTTAACCTCGTGCTATTTAAGAAACAGCCCTGGAGTGGGTCATACGAGGGATCAAATACACGCATACCCCACAGCAAGAGTCTCTCAGGTAACCAACACATGAATCCAAAATCAAAATAAAGAAAAATATTTAGGGACAAAAGTAACACTTAGATTCTGCTTGCATAAGCTACAATGGACGCAGAGAGAGAAGGGGGGGGGGCTGGGCTTCTATAAGCATGACTAAATTTAAACTCCTGGTTTTTAATTCTTATGATGGCTGTATTCTGAGTGCAACCAAGTCATCACCCAATACTACTCTGCCCATGTAGAGTTCATATGACGTGTCTGAATTTGTAACTAGGCCCAAAGCAACTAATAATATCATAACATGATCCAGTCCTGTGTTAAGTGGATATCAAGGCAGTTTCCAAGCTTCAGTCCCCTCTCTTTGATGCAGAAGCCGCAGAGCCCATACCATGTGGGGAAAAAAAAGAGAGTGAACATGTACACCTATTCATCCTGTTCACACTCATGCTTGCAAATTTGCATATTTCTACCCAAGCCCAGACTTAGTAAAGAGGCAAATGGGCACAATGTAACAGCTTTGGATCCTCCAATGGCCATTTCCCTGCAGGCCTTCCATGAAAACTATGAGATCCTACCATTGTATAAACCTCCAAAGGTCAGTTAAATACAACCTTCATTCTGCAAATTTTTTCGACTGCACAGGCATCAATGAAGCACAGTTGAAAAGAGTATTCGAACTTTCGGAGCAAGCTTTGTTCCATGCTATGATGCTTGCCAAAGTTATGACTCTTCTTGAGCTCTCCTAATCAGAGCCATTGTGGCTGTCAGCTTTTCTGGTACAAAATCTGTTCAAGAGGGGGGGGGGGCACAAAAAAAAAGTTCTTTTATTTTACACTTTCGAGGTAGTTCTACAGAGAGAGGATTTAGCACTGCTCCACCCTCATCCCTAGCACATTGCACCTCCAACATTATGAAGTAAGAATGGCACATTATTCTTTGAAAAAAAAAAGAATGGCACATATATAGAACAAGGAAACAAACAAGGAACACGGGCATCACAAGGAAAAAGCAACCAAAAAAGTCCCCTGCAACAAACACACCACCCCCCTCAAGTACGGCATAACATTATCCCTACCCTCCCATGCATTTTAGAACAAGCTTCAGGGGACCCCAAACCTGACCATACAAGCCCACAGGACTTCATAGGAATCACAACCTTCACTTCATTTTGCACATTTCCTGAGACTATTGGTTCTCTCTCTCGCTGTCATAGACTCTGATGTCATGTAGCCCCTATAGCCATTGTAGTGAGCTGGGCCTCCTCCTCACTCTCTCAGAGCTGAGGCCAGCCTTACTAGATGGGAAACACTGCCCAGGTCTTGTTGTTTGTGACCAAGGCATTCTATATTTGTGTTGTTTCGCCTATATGGCCAACATTTGCGCAGCCAAGTAATGCTGTGTTTGCTTACTCACCCAAGATGTGTGCAACCTAGCTAGGAGTTTGCTTGTGTATTGTTTTTTCACAATAAAAAAGGTTCTCTTTTTTGCTCTCTTTTTTTTCAAGGGAGCATTAAAATTGCTTTGAAACTCATTAATGAGAAAGTATTTTGCTTGTAAAAAAGGACAAGACTAACAGGAAAACAAAGAGAAGATTGTTTTGAAGTCTCACGTACCCGCAAGAAATTCAAACCTTTTCGCCTGGCTGACATGCGTAGCTGCAACATCATGAACTATTATTAGCTGTGCTCAAAACCATACTAAAGACAAGACTGACGCTCTTTATTATGTGATTTTGCATGTTTGTGTGTAGAGGCATCTGTCCTCATGTTGTGATTTTAAGATTGGGACTAGATTTTCCTGAGCTCCATGCCTTCTTTCACTTCTTAAGACGTGATACAATTTTCTATCTATTTTACTGAAAACCACAACAAAAACAACCCTGCTGTCAAAGTCGTCTCCCATCCCAGCTAGAAAAAAACTCATCTGTTAAGACTAACATCCATTCAGAATCATGTATACAACATCAAATACAAACACTTTTGACTAGCATCCCCGACATGACCCATCAAACAGTAACTATGATATTCACAACAATAAGGTTTCGAAATCGCATTGACTAAAGTATCTGACCAAGGCACGAGGCCTGAAAACTAAACACTTAATACAGATTGACTACACTGCTTCTGTGTCTGCTGCTTGGAACCTGCCATCCATGTATTCCATAACCGCTAATGCAAGGCCACGCCACACTATCCACATGGACAGGGCTTAAAAATATATATTGGCCAACCAACCAAAGAATAGAATTCCAAATGGAGCAAATGCCATTTCTAGCCATATTTACAAGTCTCAGCACAAGGTATTTCCATCGAACGATGAGATACTTTTTAAACCCCTATGATTTCAAGGTTCACTCTCTGCTTAGCTTCCAATCATTGCATTGCCTTGCCGACACCTAAGACAAGATGTCAACAACGATGTGCTCCCACGTGGTGGACATAAGACTTGGAAGCTCTTGCTCCAAAGAGGGCCTCTCACAGGGGACCACTGGAAACAGGCACACGGATCGATCTTCTCAAAGGCTCCCCTCACAGGGAAGGGTTTACCCCTGAAGAGGAGAGTATTCACAGAGTTTGGCAGTGTTTGTCTGGACTCTGGAGGACTTATCCCGGCAAAGAAGTATGCCATGAGGAGTTTGAGCGACATTCCATTCCTCCTTTGGCACCCAGAGCCTCAAGATCAGAAGGGTTTCATGTTGGGGCAGCGGCTAGGCGCACTGGGATAGTGGCCCAGCCAGTTCATTTAGAGTATGGAGCTGTATCCCCACGGAGATAGAGGCACGAGCGAGATCCCTCTCTCATCTAAGGGGGGCAGATATTCGGATGCTAGAGATTGACTCCGCCATCCCTGATTCTTGGAGGGAGGGTTTGGACAGAACCTCAACCCCTCCACAGTGGTATGGTTAATTCTCTAGGATTGGGCCCCCTAAGATCCAGTTTTTGCACCGAGCCCTTGGATCCTTTTGCTCTAGGCAATACGGAATGGGGCTCGGAGGCCTTCTACAGCTGAAGATGGATGGAGGCCCGGAGTTGCTGGATCTACTGGAGTGGCAGAGGATCGTAGTAGGTCGCTTGGGCAAGAACTGGAACATTTACCTAGTCCAGTCATAGCCGGGCAAGAGGGGTCGCGGTGGCATCTTTGATTGTGGGAGGGCCAGCCTCTTCGCAAGGTGCAATGGGATCCAACAGAGTGGCTTTGGACTTCACGAGTAGGGCACTCGGAGAGCGTCGTGGAGCTACCCTTCTTCTCGTACATGCATGTCGCCTTTAGCTGGAGGCAATAGCCCGAACTCCCTTGAGCGTCTGTGGATTGAGCAGCAAGTGCCCTGGGAGGTTCTCTCTAGATTTTGGTCACATTGATGAGCCAGCCGTAGTCTACGACAGATTTCTTATTTCTTCTGTATGGGCAAAAACAGAGGTTTGCCCATCGCGGTCCTTCGATAGAGCAAATGCGAGTTGATGGTACATGCCACCGATGCACGGATAGGAATTTGGACATTGTCTTTGGAGCAGCCTTGCAAAACAGATGATTTGGCAGGAGGCCCTCCAGATCATAGCCAAGACATAGAGGATACATGTAGTAGACATAAATATTTTCTCAACGACATGTATGGATCATTCTTGGGTATCCTATTTTCATTTACTGTTTTATGATCATATATTTACCGACCACGCAGTGATTTTCTTTGTGTGAGTACTTTTGACAGGACTTCACACCCCGGCCGGTTATCTCCTAGAAATCATGTGCACATGGTTATTTACAGTTTGTAGCATGCTCCTATCATGGTTGATCACCATGTTTGCTATTTTCAGGATAGCTCATGTCACCTTCACTGTGACCATAAAATGTTCGTGATATCTTCAGTATAGCCTATGGCACCTTCAGCGTGAAACCATGTCACCTTCAATGTGACTCTATCACCTTCAATGTGATTTGTCATCCTGAGTATGACTTTACCATCTTAAGGCTGGTTTACCTTTACCATCTTCAATACAATCTTATTTACAGCATCTACAATATGGTGATGGATCTTCAGTATCCATGATAGTCACATCTGGTGACAAGACGTTGAAAGCTAGTACATGAGGTGACTTCACATAAGTGAAGTTATGATTATATCACCCTCCACGTGATATGTTCCGTTGAGTCTCTAGTACCCATGGTTTATTCCTGACACCTTCAGACTGGCTTTGTGAGTGAGCCTTGGTGTGTTTGGCAATCATGCTTGGCTTAAGATCAGGTAGTGTTTAATCGTGAGCCGGATGTTCAGAACCCATAATCTTTGAGTGTTAAGATTAGCACCTCGATCACTCACATGCACATTTGTTTGTGCAGTCAAGATCTAAAAGACGGCTTTAATTTGGGTCAATTCTAGGTGAGCCTGGTAAACCTAGAATAGGCCTACTTTAATTAATTGTGTGCATGGGTAGAGGGGTCATGGGAAAATTTTATTAAAAGACCTAATTCAAACATTAAACTAATTTCTCCCTTGTACCATTATTGCCTTGCCTTAGGAGCTCGGATCAAATGGCACAAGTGGATTGGCTTTCTCATGGAGGTGGAGTGCAGATTTCTCACATGGGGAAAGGCCCTCAGTCTCAAGTGATTCCTAGAGGCCAAATATATGCTAGGTGGGAATTGATATCTCAACCAAGTAACATGTGGCTCCCGACTTCAAGAAAATTCACCACAAGCTTTGGTATTGGACTTCCGATAAACTCCCACTGGTAGGGAGAGCTTCCGTGGTAAACCTGACTTGTTAGCAAACCCGTACTACATAGCAGCTTGTTGATGCTTTCATGGAGGGTGCATGGGCAGCTTTGCAGATTGTTCAGTAACTTCTTGTAGGCTGGGTCCAATTGTTAGAAAAACCTAGACCCTTGGCTAGTTTCTTCACGCAGCAGAAATAGTAATGGTTAAGGTGTGTGCAACGGAGAGGAGAAGCGAATGCTGTGATTCAAAACTTCAACTTATGTGTCCACAAGATAGAACTCACAAACATCAAACTCGGGAGATAGACAACAGTAGAGAATTTCAAAAAAAAACTCAGAATATATTGCACAAATCTGAGTCAAACACTTTTACAGAAAGCTTCACCGAAGACCCCAAAACCTGCAGCAGTCCGCTGCCCTGGGTTGCTTTATGGTGAGCGCAAACTCTGTTCCTACTTCTGTCCTTGCACTGCTTTGGTTGCGTGCTCCTCAGTAAGCTTCAGTAACCTTCGTAGAGTTGGTTTGACAGCACCCATGTGCTCTCCTCCAGGCTGTAAGTATCCACCAAGATCTGCTCCAAGACGTAAGGGCTCTTCCAATCTAAACTATGTGTGAAAACTTCTGTTGCTGCACTCCTCCACTCCTCTACCGTCCAATAGACTATTGACCTGGAGTAGGGTGAAATGCCCAGAGACTAAACTCTTCAACTGCCAAATGGCCCCCACAATGGGTCCTTCTATAGAGGGCTGGGAAGCCCCCTGACTGGCCAACCCAGTCAGTAAACGCACCAACCAGTCTGTAAATAGACTAACCAGCCAACCATCTGCCACAGACTGTTGGGCCGACCCATCTGCCGACCTGTCTATGCCTTTACAAGGCTCTTTTCTGCAGACGCCTTTCACTGGCTGTCTGCCAGTCCATCTGCTGCCCTTTCTCATAGCCTAATCAGGCTTTTCCAGGAGCACGTACTTCTCCTGCACTTGCTTTCTGTGCTGCCTCTGCCAGCCTCTTCTGGAGCAGTCCACCACCATGTCCCTTTCTGGCAGCTCCTGCACAGTCCTGCATAGCAGCCACACAGGTCCTTCTGTCTTTCAGGCTGTGCAGATCCTCCGTATTGTCACTGTACTGTCTGCTGTACCCGCCCTGCTTAGCCCTTTTACAGAACACCTACCCACCTCTAACAATGGACCATGTGGCAGCCTAAAGTGCTGCCCACGTGGCTGTCCTGTGGATCATCATTCCCTCCACCTAGAACTACCCATGTGGCATCCATACCTGATGCTCACACAGTAGACTCTCATGCCTCCCCCATTCTGTTTTGGTACCATGTCCCTATGCTCTCCTCGTGTGGGGAATTACAGGTGGGACAATGGACCCTAATCTCCAGCAATAGCACTTTGACACTTGCACAAGGGCAGCCTACCAGACAATGTTCCTTGAGAGTCCTATTGGGCAAGCTTATTATCAACTGCCTCACTCCATGCTCTAAGCCCTAGAAGCTTCTATTGCAGATCGCCCTCTTGAGAACATCCTTGGGTACGTGTGTGTGTGTGTTTTTTTTTTTTGCTTTTTTTCTTTTTTTTCTTTTTGGGGGGAGGGGGGGGCACACTTGGCAGCCCTCCCGTAGATGGGTTTTGCAAGTGCCTCCCTCGCAGGGAAGTGCTCATCAATGCACCTGATGAAGGTCTAGAGGAACCTTGACATCAATCTATCCCAGTCTAGCCCACGGTGCAAAGGAGCTAGGAAGGCAGCTGTTGGTTTAAAATCCGCATTGGTTGGGTGCATTGACCCAAGCAATTCCTTGGGGGGTCCTAAAGTGAAACTGCCCAGGTTCTTGTGGATTAAAGACTCCTCGACTATCATAGTCAAGAGGAGCAAGGTGGCATACCACAAAGAGTTTTCAAAGGAGATTATCCCCCTACATGCTGGCAGGGGCAATTTTCTTGGATTAGAGCCATTCACAACTTCTCAAACTATCAAATCTTTTGTAAGACACCTCATGCCTAGATGTGAGCTCAATATTATCGCACAAGTGATTATCCCCCTGCATGCTGGCAGGGGCAATTTTCTTGGATTAGGGCCATTCAAAACTTCTCAAACCATCAAAGAATCTTATGTAAGAAGTGTCACTTCTAGATGTGAGCCCAATAATATAACATATGAGTTAGGATGGAAAAGCAGCTTCTTACCAAACCTATCCTTTTTCTCCTCTTCCTTCAAGGTATGTTGCTTGCTTGATGTGAATCTCCACATCTTTGCAAAAGTGAGTGTGTGTGTGTGTGAGCGAGGGAGGGAGAGAGAGAGAGAGAGAGGGGGGGGGGGGGGGCGCGGGAAGGGGAAGGGAGGGAGAAAAATTAGGAAATAGATGAAGAAAACGACGAGGGGAAGGGAAAAAGGACAGGGGCTTGCTTGTGTTCTACTTTTTATAAGCTGAAAGGAAGAACAGGAAAGGGCAAGAGGATATAGGGGAAATGATAGGCCTAATATCTATTATTATGGAACAGCATGCTTTTTTTGAACTCTCAATCATTCAATCAAAAATTAAGGGATGGTCCAACGGCTTACATCTACAGCTTTATCATCAAAAAATAGTAATGCAAAGAAAGATTAATCCATTAAAGTCGAAGAGACTTACCAAGATCTTTATAGCTCAAACTGTGCCTATTATCTCCAATCATATGTTCAAATGATTGCTCCACAAACTTCTCCAAAAACAAACCCTACCAAGACAGCATCCTCAACGTTATCAGAGACAGCTATCATTTGTTGATCCATGAAGATTTAAGAAGAGGAAATGTGGTTAACACCCTCCTTATCAACAAAAAATGGTCATACATATATCTTAAGAGTGATTATGCAGCTCTCATGCATTAATTCCCCCTACCAAAAAGAAGCCCACATGTAGTAGTGAGATACTTTAAAGCTTCATATCAAAATCTACTATCTGAATTATAACCATTAGGAGTCAACACTACTAGGAAGCTCAACTTTTCAAAAGTTGAAAAAAATTAGCCACAAGAATAAAGTTATGACCTTCACATCCAATTTTTTCTCATCAAAATGTACTTGCACCATTAGCACCCTATTACAATGATTGCTCTTCCACACAAGTTATGAGCAATTTGTTTTTTTCTCCTTTTAAAATTGAACTTCAAAAATAGACATATTTTGCAACGTGACTTTTTCTCACTAAAGTTTTCATGCATATAGGTGATTGTGGACAAATCGAAAATTCAAGACTAGTAGTTCAGCCACAATTTTGTCAAATTGAAGCTAGCTACTTATGCACATGCTTCTTGATGGGCTTTAATTGAAATTCAGACTTTTGTAATTTATGTTCCCATCTTTACATCCATACTGATGAAGACTGAAAAGCGATAGAAGCTCCCAGGTAATTTTTAGGGCTAGAGGGTGTGCTAGCGTACTGAAGTACATAGCTAACCTCGTTGGGATTATCAGGGTCACCTTCCCACCAGTGAGCCCCCAAATGAGGACGTCATGGGGGCCGTAGACCAGCAGCATAGGATAGATGTCACATGGGCACAGAGAGAGACTCCACGGGGCAGGTCTTAGATGGCGTGCACTGCCACATGGGCAGCATGCAGGCTGCCATGTGGGCAGCTTGTACAGCAACTAGCAGCCCCTGCTAGAAGACACTGCGGATGCATGACAGCAGGCTGGAGCTGATGCAGAATTGCCAGAGATTGGAGCAGGTCTGCAGATAGCAACAGCAAACAACAGACAGTCGGGGCAATGCACAAGGTCAGAGTATAGTGGTTGGAGGCCTCCTTGCTACTCTCCAAGGCAGCCTGCTGTGAGGCTCAGTGCGTGAATGAATAGGCCTTAATTGCAGACACTAATGGCCCCACAAGCTGCACCTGGCTGCCACATGGCAGTGCTGTGCCCTGACCAATTCCGGATTGTTGGAATTTGTATGGTCACCTCCCCATCTGTAAGCCCCCATATGAGGAGAGCATGGGGGGGTGAACATAAGATATGTCGCTGCCACATGGGCAGCACTTTGGCTACCATGTGGGCAGCAAGCTCACAGCAAAACATGAGTACATGGGGCTGCCACATGGGCTGCCCTGTGGGCAGCACAAGAAAGGGAAGTACCTGGCTGTTTGGACAGGTCTGAAGGAGAATCAGAGCCTCAATACAGCATGAAACCCTGCAGGAATACGCCGCAGTGACACGTGGCATCAGTACGGACCTGTTGCAGCAGGGGTACGGAGCTATGGCATGGTTTCCAGGGGCTAGAGATGGCTTGGAATATGTCAGGGCAGGGGCAGACTGCCTGGGCCAGTTGCAGCTTGCCACATGGCCAAGCGGGGCCTGCAAAGGCCTCAAAAATGGCTGCCCTCCAGTCGGGTTTTACAGACTTGGTGGGTCAGTTTATGGAGCCGACTGGGTCGACCAATACACCTACTGGGTCGGCCAGATTCGGGGGGCTCTCAGCCCCTATAAAAGGGGAGCCCTTGGGGCTCATTTGGCATCCAAAAGAGCAGCAGATCACCAACAGATTGGAGCAGCAGATCAGCATCAATAGACCCTACATCTAGGAGTTCTAGAGGAGGCCGAAGGGGAGCAGCAGGGTGAAGGGATCAAGGCAAGGTGACTAATGTTGGGTGCGGGAAGCAATGGAATGGGAGTGGAGTGCAAGGGAGCAAACAACAAGCTGAAGCAACCTGAGTACTTGCAAATGGATAATGAGAAAGTACAAAGGGGTGGCCTATATGGCCCCCAAGTCAACCATATGGTTGACCAATGAAGTCAACTCTATGAGTTGACCTGACCTACAAGGCACATACCAGGGCTAAGTTCTCACCAACCCCCCTCCATGGTATGGCTGAAGTAGCCTGGAAATGTCTCAGGAATACTTGGAATCTATATCATGGTTGCACATGTTCATCCAAGATGGATATAGCAACCTATGATAGTACAGGGGAATCATCATCACATGATAAAGGGAGCCAACTGTAAGGCAAGCCGAAAAGCCTCAAACTTGGGTCACAGTAGATCCTTGGTGAAGAGATCTGCTAAGGTATCCTCCGTGGGAACATAGGACTCTCTACCTGACAGTCACTCTGGAACATAATGATAATGAATCTCAATGTGCTTTGTACATGCATGAAACACTGGGTTACGCAAAACCGCCAAAGCACTCTTGGTACTCTGTGCTCAACTTCACAACTGGAAGTAGTAACTATAGGTTGCTTCTTGCTGAACCATGAGATGCATGAAGATCCAAGCAAGAAACAGTTGCCACTATGGGACACTATACTGTCATGACAACCTGCTCAGTCACTGTCCGTGAAAGCCTCCAAGACCAGTGGAGACTCATCACCATAAAACAGTCCCAAATTTTGGATGGCCTTCAAGTAACGGAAGACCCGCTTCACTGCTTGCCAATGCTATATGCTAGGCTTGTGCATGTATCTGCTCAACTGGGAAATGTCATATTGAAGATCAGGCTGAGTATGACATAAATAAATGAGGCAGCCCACAACCTGCTAGTAAAGGGTGGCATCAATGGGGGGGGCAGCACTCCCATCTTCAGAGGAGAAACGGAAGCCAGGCTCCATGGTGTAGAAATTGGCTTGCAATCCTCAAACTAGAAGCGGTCTAAGAGCTGTCCAATGTACTTGGAACCAGATGCCCAAGTAATAGTGCAATGAGCCCATGTCCGTCATTGCAAATGATTTCTACAAAGCCTTGAAATATCTGGAATGTCATCCACATAAAGAATGAGAATTAAAAATTCTGCAGCACTGTTTCTAACATTAAGAGTGGCCTCTGTAGGGCTGTTCTAAAAGCCATGGGCTGTCAAATATTCATGTATCTTGACATACCATGCCCAGGGCGCATTAAGTGCCTTTTCCAGCCGGCAAACCTGATTTTCAGAGCCTTTTTGCTCAATGCCAGGTGGCTGAGTGACATAGACCTCTTCCTGTGAATCACCATGAAGAAAGGTGGTCTTAATGTCCAACGGCTGAACCTCCCAATGTCTATGGGATGCAATAGCGATGATGCAACATATGGTCGTAATGCGTGAGGTGGGAGCAAAGATCTACCTCAACGTTAATGCCATGTTGCTTTGCATATCCCTTGGCAACCAAGAGGGCTTTGAAGCGGTCAACACTCCGTTTAACCTTATAAACCCATTTTGTGCCTATAGCACGCTTGCAAGTCACACGACTCCCAAGTGCCATCTGCATGAATGGACAGTTCAGCATTCATAGCATCCATCCATTCTCTGCTGTCAAAAGTATCCTTATGACATAGTGGCTCTTCATTACATGTAGTGGCAATCAAAGCTACAACTAAAAAGTTTCCCTGCATCTGTTTGTTCGCATGTCTAGTGCGGGCAGGTAAAGTTTGAGTCTGCTTGCTATCCTTGAGGGTGTCCAAAAGCCAACAAGGGACTGATTTTTGCTGTCTAATGACAGCCCTCTCCTCTTCAACTGCCTACTCAATAGCATGGGGTTCAACTGGAGGCATATCAAGCTGCGCAGGAATAACGGAAGGAGCATGTGGCATTATGTTCTGCATTGGCTGAGTAGGTGATTGGAAGAGGGGCAGCAAAGAATCAAAGACATATGAGACCTCAATGGATGGCTGTTTTTTGCATTCCAGCCAAGGTAAAGGCACATTCTCAGCAAAAACAGCATCCTTGCTGATGATAACCTTGCATGTCCTAGGCTGATACAACCGATATTCCTTGCTTTCTGAGCTGTAGCCAATAAATATGCATTTGATGGCCTTGTTCTCAAACCTTATGCCTCAGCTGAGATGGAACATGCACATATGCCAATGACCCAAACACCTGCATATGTGAAATAGCAGGCTTCCGGCCAATCCATGACTCATAGGGTGTGATAGTCTTCAATGCCCGGGTGGGTACTCTATTCAGTACATAGTTGGAACACATGATGGCATCCAATCAAAATTTGTTCAGCAAAGACTTGCCCTTCGGCATGCATCTGCCCATCTCCATCTCTGCACGATTTTTCATCTTTGCAAGCCCATCTTCTACGGAGTATATGGCAATGTGCACTAATAAATGATACCCCGGGCTGCTAAAAAATCAGAAAACTCATGGGACATGTACTCACCCCCTTGTCATTGCGGAGAGTCAAGAGTTTATTCCCGCTTTCATTTTCAGCCATGGCAAGAAAATGTCTAAAACATGACAAGACATCTGACTTGGCTCTCATGCCATAAATCCATGTGAAACTAGTGAAGCCATCCACGAATGTGTAAAAGTATAAGTAGCCTGAAACCGGCCTCTAATCACTCAGAGGGCAGTGGAACTAACCCTTTAATCACTTCAGCACTTATTTACAGCTCACAAAGCATATATCACAACCATTAACCATTGCATGATCACCATTTGGCATTTACCCATTTGTTCACAAACAAAACCACTGAAAAAGGGATGGAGGCTAGAATGCCCCTGCTCAACAGACATAGACAAGTGCACCCGATTGGCCCCAAACACCGTGGCGCCCCTTTCGGTATTTCTTTATATTTCACAGTGAAATGATTACAAGTTGCATCTGGGAGACCTTCCCTGCAACTGAGCACGCAACCCCAATTCACTAAGCCTTCGCAAGGCTTTCAAGCACAGAACACCATCACATAAGCGCACTTAACCCATAGGCTCAACCCAAAGGCATTCTCTTTTCCGAGTGCAATTCCATTGGCTGTCCAGATGCAATCACACTGCACCCCAGCTGCACTCTCTTTGAGTGGTTTCCAAATGGCATTCACAAAGCTTTTCAAAGCTCCAAAATAAAATCAGCAAAGTACCCAACCAAAGAATGACTCATGTAGCACTGCCTGGGCACCTGTGAGCCAAGAAAGAGGTAGCACACGAGGCCAACCAATAGCTTATGGCAAAAAGAAATTGCAGTAGCAAAATCACAACTCACCAAGCCCTGAAGACTCGAACCAAGTCCTCAATCACCAAGAGGACATAGTAGCCAATGCCCAATTGCATTCTCAGCCAAAGAGGAGTGCAAAGGCATGAAGAAAGAGCATTTACAAGAGCCGACAAGCAAGAATTCCACTGAAAAATGCGAAAAGAAGCACTTCTGTCGCGAGGAAGTGGGAGTTCTTGGGCTCAAAAGAAGCGTGCTTCAGAGAGGAATGCATTGAGAAGGTTTTGGAGAAGTTTCATCGCCGGAAAGTCCTCCAAAACTGAGAAAAACCAGTCAACCAGCGCGTCGGACCACTCGAAATTCAACAGAAAGCTGTAGCTTTGCAAGAGGAGAGGCCCAGGAGGCGGTAGAAGAAAAAAGGTCCAGAAAAAGCCACTTTTGCAAATTCGACCAGCAAAAGAAGTGCTCAGCTCTGCCCGTTCTACCAAACGCACGGAGGGAAAAGCATATCACTACGAAGGGGAGGCAGAGGGGAAGCCATCGGGCCAAACGGAAGTCGAGGAATCCAAACGGGTGAGGAGTTATGAAGAAAAACGGAATTCAGCTGAAGGAGGCTGAAAAACCAGTCCAAAATCTCAACAAAGGGAGAAGATGAGAGAGAAAACCACATATGTGAAGTTTAGAAGGCCCAGGAAGGTCCAGGAATGGCAAAGGAGCATATAGAAGGCACTAGAGCCACCTGGAACTCTAGGGGGGCCACTGAAGGTACATGGCCCTCTAGGGGGCCCATTAAAAATGCCACATCATCATTTCCCAACCACTCTTTTAATTCCTTGGAATGCCTTTGGGCCTAGGGATTAATTACGCTTATGTGCTAGGCACCATGCCGCGTTTAATTACACATTATTAAGCCCACGCTTGGACTTTTAAAACCGAAGTTGTCACGGTCTTGTAGTACATTAAAGTACTTAGAATTTCACGCCCCCGTGACATAGCCTCTTAGTGATGTTGTCCAAACTATAAGTAGCCTCTTAGTGATGTTGTCTGCATCGGCCCCCATACATCACTATGTACGAGATGCAACTTTTTGGATGCACCAACAGCCCCATCCTTTGGAAATGAGAACCTGTGCATTTTGCCCAGTAAGCAGCCCTCACAAACATGTCTAGCAGGTGCAAGCATGGGTGGGAGTGCAACCACAGTGCATTTTCACCAGACTCTTGTAATTGAGATGCCCCAATCTCTCATGCCACAAATGAGAATTTGAAATTACAGATTCTGACACCAAGTTTGCCTCAATAGCTGGCTGTTTTTCATAAGCATCAAGGTGGTACAGCCCACTAGAAAGTGTCCCAGTAAGTACAATACAGTTATCGTCCCGGTTGTCATACATGACACAACGATAACCGTCAAAAAGAAAATCCATTCAAGGAGATGGCTGAGATAGAAATGAGGCTCTTTTCGATACCTAGCACATATAACACCTCAGAAGTGTAGTTGTATCCCCTAATACTGAGCATAGTTCAAAGAAACATTTCAATACTTAGAAACGTGAAACGTTTCAAAACGTTTTGAAACATTTCAAAAAAACACAGGGAGTTTCACAAATTCAGTTTGTATATTTGGGTCTTTATAAATGCAAATTTTATGCCCTGCACGTATATAGTATGCTGAAACTATGCAAACTAAGCTTAAAAATCACAAAATACCTTTATACAATGCCTATAATGCCCAATGATTTTTAGTACTCTAGTTTGTAAGTTATTACTAGCTAGTTGTTACAGAAGACTAGAGATAATTTAAATTAGAGTGTAAGCTTTGAACTTTAAAATTTAGTAATATAGAGATAAGGATCTAGATTACAAAGTTTAATTTCAAACTTTTACCTAAAGTTTACTGAAATATTAATATCTTTGATTTAGGTTAGTACAGGTAAAGGTACTCCACGTTTCATTGGTAATGAAACGTTTCGAAACGTGTTGCAAGTTTTGAAACGTTTCGTTACCAATGAAACGCGTTTCATTGTGACTATGATACTGAGATGACCTCAACCTGGCCAATCCCTTTCACGGGATAAGATGCATTGTTGGCACATGTCAATGTGCCACCATGTGGAGCAGCCCCCAAAGACTGAAAGAGAGATCTGCAGGAAGTAATGTGCTTAGAAGCACCACTATCAAGTACCACTCTGACTCAAAATATGAGACAGACAAGGATATAGCATGCTTCTCTAGATGGTAATGGCATGTCACAACAAATGCCCACTCATCATGAGCAATATTTGCTGCCTCATGAGCATGTTCAGAGGCATCTATGACAGCAAGACCTGTTTGCTGTTTTTTCTTCTCTGAAGCTTTGCACTTCCGACATTCAGAGATGCTTCCTCAATAATTACAGCCTTGCTGTTTTTTTCTTCTTATCTGACAAGGCAGAAGTCGATGAAGGTCCAGAAGTCTTTTGCAGAAATTCTTGCCCCCTTTGCCCTTGCCTCTATGATTTGTAGCAAAGGCCTGATCTGCCTGAATGGAGGCAGCCCGATTGGTGCGGCTTTGCCCCTCTTGCAAGAGAAGGGAAACAAGCTGATTGCAGCTATATAGTGGTTGGGGTTACCCATGGCCACTAGCCTCAGTGTCGTAGCAAATCCCCAAAGTATCCCATGCATCCTAGGCTGCCTAGCAAGACCGAATGTGAGTTAACCTCCCTCTTGCTATTCATAGCAATCATTGCATGTGCCTGTGCATCTCTCTAATCCCAACGAATAGGGACCCAACTCCTCAAACGTCAGAGGTTTGGTCCTCTGTCCTACTGTCACTGTCGTAACAAAGCTCTTGAAACTCCGGGGTAGCCTCCTCAGTACCATCAAGGCGAAATGGCATGAGTTTGTCTTCTAACCAATTGCCACCAGTTGATCCCTCACCACCTTTTCCTTCGTCAAGTGGCTATGTACCGTATCTCCTTCTTCCATATCAAGATTGTAGAGTTGATGCTGAAGAAGCAAAATCTCGGCCATCTGGATATGTGGAAGCACAGAGTCCGCCGTAGTCCCAATGATTAATGCCAGGACATGGGCATCTCTGTCTTCCCAAGCTTCGAGCTCCTCTCTGTCTACTGCCATGAGTATCTTCCCTTGCCTATCCACCATGTCCTCCGGCTTCGCCTCCACTCAAGTTGTCAACTTCCACAACTTCCGAGCCACTAAATGGCTCCGAATTTTCACCTTCCACATCGGGTAGTTGGTCCTCCGAAGTTAGGGATAGTGAGTGAGAGAAAACTGGGGAAGGAGGAAGGGAGAGCAGAGTTGAAGAGGCTGTAGCGGTCGACATCTCTGCTGTTATACCACACAGCAAAGTCAACCAAACTCAAATTTTGGTAGACCAGAACTCTGAACGCACCTGACTTAGCCTGAGTCACCCTCCTTCTCGCAAGGGCACAATCCTCCAATCGTGGAAGTCGATTCCCAAGAGCTTCTGAATCACGGTCGTACTTCAGCAAGGTCCCTTCCTTCAGGCTCCCACACCTGTGAGCCTCCTACTTGGGCTCTGATACTATGTTAAAAATTACCCAACAGAGGGTACGCACAACGGAAGACTGATAATAATGCCCAGCAGCTCACACAGTGTGCATGTGGGGTGTGGAATCACAGACTTCTTAACTTAATGTGCAAAGATGTGCAAGCCAGTAAATAGACAATGATCAGAAACAAATATAGAAGCAACTCTTTATATTTTTGTCCGTCCACAAAGTAGGACAGGATACAATACCAAAAGGTTCTCCTACTAAATGTCAAGCACTTCTAGGTCTCTGAGCCTGCGTGCTCCACCTCGAGCATATGTAGACTCTCTGTCTAGATCCCTTCCACCTTGCTGTCTGGAAGCCAGCCTCGGTGGGCAGCACCTTGAGCTCACAGTCTGCAGCCCTATGTCAGCCTCCTTCTCCTCCTGTGTGTAGGTCCAAGGGTGGGCTTGCTGCTGCTGCTGTCTGCTCCCCAACTGCTGCTCCAAGTGATGTGTTATGAGGCCAAATGCCTCTCCTTTTATAGGGCACAAGGCCTGCCCCAAAAAACCAACCAGCAGCCTCAATCTGGCCGACCCAAACCGGCCAACCAGGCTGCTATAAAGCTGCCCTAAAAGGGCTCTCATAACCAGGGCCCCTGGCCCACAAAACTAGGGCTTTGGCCCTCACTTCAAGGCAGGGTCCCAGCCCCTATGCAGGCCTGCCTGGCTGTCCCATATGGACTATAAATATGCCCTCCCAGGGTCAGTCCCTTGCAGCCCTATTTGCTGCTGCTCCTGCCCTCCTGGGTGCCCATTCTGCAGCCCTAACCAGGGCCTCCAAACAGGCCCAAAACCTGCTCCACATCTGCGCCTGCACATCCTGCCATAACTGCGCCTCTGCCAGGCCCTTTTCCAGCGCCCTACAAAGCCATACACCCTGTAGATGTCAGCGCCATGTGATCGCCTCTTATTCCGGGTTCCTTGTGCTGGCTACTGCTTCGCCTTTTGCTGCTGCAGATCCATCCTAGCTCCGGGTACCCTTCATCTCTTTGATTCTCGCCCACATGGCAGCCATGCTGCTGCTCATGTGTCAGTCTCTCAAACCCTAGGTTCACCCCCCCATGCTCTCCTCATATGGGGGCTTACAGATGGGGAGGTGACCTTTCCAACATCCTAAACCTGCGCATAGGGATGGGACTTCATGAGGAGCGCAAGATTGTAGAAACTCTAGGGATAGGCTTCGAATAAGCCATGCGAATCCCCAATAGCCTTGAATCACTATTGGTCTAGCGCTAGACTTGTGCATGACAAGACGGGGTGAAGAAGATTCACTATAGATCTTCTACAAGGTTGAATCCTTGCGAACTGTTTAGGGTGTTTCTGGAAATCTTTTTCCATGAAGACTAGTCACCAACCTTCCAGGAGAAAAACCATCTAGTTTATGGAGGCGATATATGGGACTAGTCCATGCCTGTAGGGCGACCCCAAAAAGGGGTTTGATACACCTAAACATCAGCCTGTTGATAATACACGTCTAGGGTGTAGTTTCGTCTGGGCTGTTCTCTCCTGAATCCTAGAGAAGAAGAGGTTCGTATGATTACGTTTCCTGAATTCTCTATTGTGGGAATTCGTTTTTTACATCCCCCCAGCAATTTTGGGATTTGCTTTATTGGAAAAAGCAGATTATTGAAGCTTGTAGATCCAAAAAAAAAAACAAGGCGACAGGGATGACTTGCCACGTGAAGGCAGTGCAGGATATCTCTTCCTGTGAGTCGATGCCTTGCGGTTTTCAAAAAGCCTCCTGCAGTTATTGCCATTTCAAATCTTCTACTTAAGCTCATAGAGACGGTGATTGGATTATCTCTGGGCAAAATTCAGAAGTTTTCAGGCAATATTCCACGTATTTGCAGCTCTATTATGAAGCTGATCACCTATGGATTTCAGTATGATCGGATTGGTGCCTATCTTAGGAGGCTTTGAGAATAACAGCTCCTATAATTTGGACTGCTTATGGCTTCTTCCTCTTCATCCTTGAGGGGGCGGCAGCAAATTAGTTTTTGTTACGCTGCCCCACGAGATGGCTTTTGGCTATGGCAGGGAATCACAGCTAGGTATTTTGGCAATAGCCTTTTGAGGGTGGTCGCTTTACAGTCTGGGAGTATGCTTTTTTGGGTTAGGTTATCTCTGACTGCAGCAGTAGACTATTGGCTGATGATACTTGCATAGATGAACCATGACAGTGGGGATGGAGGTAATAAGTGATAGCAGCCGGACTGCTAATATACTCCCTAATGTTGATGTTAAAGGTACTCAGTTCAACGACCATTGAGATTCTTTGTACCCTTCTGAGGAAGGCTACATCTTATAGAATCTTGTTGAGCCAAGATCTCATGATTTTCAGGTCTTGGGATAAGAATCAGCTTGCCTTCATCTGGAATTGATGGAGATAATTGACTGCTCTTAAGTTCCAAATAAGAGCCATTCCTCAGGTCAGATGGCCAACAGTGAGGAAAGCTCCGGAGTAGCTAGCTTTATTTGATGTCTGGAACAAATAAGAGCAGAGACCCCCTGGTAGCATCCTGCTCCCCGGATAGACAGTTCATCTAGGACACCAGGAGGAAGTAATGTGAGGTCTTTTGTAAACATTCACTATTTTGTTTGGTACCTCTTGTGAATGGGATCTTTTTTGGATTGTAAACCACCGATTTTGTCCTCAAGGGTGGATCTGAGAAAGAATTATTTGCTCTTATTATGTAATTGTATATTTTGTATGCCATAAATACATAGACGATTACTTTTGCTATCCATGTTTGGTACTACTTGCATCGAGTTTCTTAAGTGCTTCTCTTTTGAATGGGAACTTTTATGCTATTCCCATTGCTTTTGAATATTATGTGTGTTCCAAGTTAATGTTCTCATCTTATTGACTGGTATCCCAGACATAAATCTTTCTTTGGTCCTTGGACCCAACCAAACCTATGTCTCCTTAACAGCTGGATTGGCTGGGGCTGCGTAGTATGGGATGTGCAGTCTTACTTGGAATCGACTAAGGTCAATTGGTACAAACAAGGGCACAATAATTGATTTGTTTAGCCATGGATTTGGCAAAGATGTCTTGAATAGTAATAGGTTGAACATCCTGCTGTTCTGAAGGGATACTATATAGTGGATGATTTAACTTTTTTGGTTATTGGATGAGAACCTTTTAATGTTTGATGTGAGGATTCACTTGGATAGTGACAAGATGGTAAGTTGATCTTGTGCTTGGATTGAGCACAAGATAAGAACACAAGACAACTTTCAGACTCTATACTCGTGTAAACACAGAGCAATTTTGGGTTCTCAAAGAGACAATTCATGATTATCAGAGAAGCAACACAAGAAGTAATTCTTCTGGTAGACCTGCTGACGAGCAAGTGGGTCACTATGGACTTCGGTTGGAAAAGGTTGTAAATTGATACGGCTAAAGTTTGTTTTCCTATCCTGACTGATACCAGTATAAGTCTTATTTTAAGGGAAGGAGAATGTTACATCCCCACTAGGATGTAACCAGCTATGGATTTGCAAACCCTAAGCTGAGACTGACATGGTCTTGGACTACACCTAGGGAGTCAGCGTGGGGTCTAGCTAAGGGTTAGGACTAACCTAGGGCTAAGACCTAACTAGCAGAAGAGGTCTAGAAGAGCTGGCCTAGCTTCAGGTGTCGCGAAGCTTGGGTGGAGTGTTCCCCCAAGCTAGGTAGCCCTAAAGTAGGAGTTGTTGGCTATAGATGGCTAAAGCCACATAAAGCAGGAGGCCTAGCCTAAAGGATAGGCTAGTGGCTCAATTGATGGGGGGTCTTGAGGATGCGTTTCTCAGTGACCAGGACCTGCTGACTAAAGGGCAGCAGCTAGGGGAAAGGGCTTGTAGTATGGGACGTAGGTCTGGACTCTCAGGCTGGTTGGTTCTCTCCAGGTGGTTTAGACCTCTAGCTCGGGGGTGGCTCGGATGAACCTACGGCTGGGAGGTGAGCTGCTAGCGCCAGCCCTTATGGGTTGAGTCTAGGGCGGATGGCCAGGCCCCGATGGGTTGCTTGCAGGCTTGGCCTATGTTATGAGAGGGTTTCTGGTTATGGAGCTGACGTGGGTGCCCCACCAGGGTCTAGGGTTGACCAGACCTTGTGAGGGTTGTTACAACCTGGAGTATATGGGTTGCCCACTGCAATTTTGTGATGGGAGGCGATGAGGTTCCCCAAGGAACCACCCTAGTCGCCATCCAGCAAGATATCATTTACACCCTGTGCGCCATCTAGCAGTGCGGGACTTCAAGATCCCGGGCGACCGCCGAAAGACGAGAGCTTTCTGCAAGGCTTGGCCTGCAGGTATCTTTTGTGTTTTTACCGATCGAGGTACTCATGGATGTATAGAGCTCCACCCTAGTTGTTAGCCCCTGTTCTCAAATTCCCTAGGTAGTGAGCTGGGTACTGTAGAAACAGGCTAGTTTTTTCTGCCAGCTTTTCTCCTTCTCACCATAATCAGGGCCTTTCAAATTGCTCACCTGTATGGTCGTTTTCTCAAGCATAATAGAAAGTTCTTTTCTCTAGGGGCAAGAAAAAAGGACCTCAAAAAAGAATATCTCTCTCTTCAAGAGACACCTAATATGCAAACTATGCACCAGCTCTCAGAATGCTCAGCTGAAATAACGTACCACAATGGGACATTTTCAAATTATGCCCATCGGGAGACATTCAGGATAAGCACCATACAATTCTCGTACGTTGGCCTTATCGGCACATCAGGGAGAAATATAGCATAGACTGTTACCCATGAAGCAAAAATGATATGATCCCTACATTCAAAAATCTTTGGCAGCCAGCAAATATATACCTAGATGAATCCAGGAACATTCCCAAACTCATCCTCTAAAAACACAACATAGTGCAGTTTCAATCTCATGATAATTGAAAACCATAAACTCCATCACGCATAGCAGGGACTAACTACTATGACATTCAAAAATATTTGGCAGCCAGCAAAAATGATAGGAACCTACAGTAAAGAAATCCTGGAACACGATAACCACAGTGATAGACACATGAGAATATTACCGTCGACACCTATCCATACTGCTGCAACCTGTAACCTTTGATACAACAAATCATACAATGTCCTCAATCACACTTTTGTGACAAATGAAGTCTCATACACGCACTTACTTCTAAGGAGTCTCGCAGTCAGAGGCCAGCCTCACGAAGCTTACAAGATCTTTTTTGCCCCCACATGCTATAATTATTTGCGGCTGTTCATCTCTATGCTGGACTCCTTAGCCTTCCATAGGGAGCCGCCCAGTTCTTCAACAGAGCACCAAGTAATTTCAAAGGCCCGACTGTATCACATGCCGACTGTTGTTTTATGAGGAGATAACAAAAATCTGTTTTCACATTCACCAATGCTAGAGAGCTGTACCAAGCATTTCCTTACAGCTTGCATTCGCTTGCTGTAAGCTTGCCTTCGCGCCTTCTGATAAATCTAAATCATGATTGTGAGCTTTTTGGTCTCACAAACACGTTGGATGTCTTGCACGCAAGAACGATGCTCTCTCTCTCTCTCTCTCTCTCTCTCTCACACACACACACACAAATTTCCTGCCTTTTAACTCCCAATTCTTGCCATCTAGGTAATCCTCACTATGAGGGAAATTTTTTAACAAACTCCCTCCTCGGCAATTCAAAAGTGAATCCAATATTTGGGCAAGGAAAACATGACGAAGGAATCTTTGCGACGTGCCACAAATTCTAGTATCGGAAAATACTCTTTTTGCGGAATACCCTTCTAATGACTCCCCATTAAAGAAGACGCAAGGAGGAAAACGAGAACCGGGCTCTGCAAACAGTACATACCACCCCTTTCGCAATGACATACGTTGCTTCCAAACTCACGCGCGTATCGCCCTCGCTTTTGACGAGCCGCTTCACTCTGGCCAAGGGGAATGCGATGGAATTGAGCGAAGCCTTCTTGGGTTGGGGAACTTTGCCGGAAGCTTTGCTTGTGGAGGCTGGGGGAGGAGAAGCGGGCACCTTATCAGAGGGGGAGTAAGGACGTCCGTTCAAGAAGTCTGGCAAGGCCTCTGCGTCTTCTCCAGGGTAACGAGGGGAGCCTGTCTCAACGTCTGAATCCGAAACTTGGATAGCACTCATTGCCAAAAGGGTTGAAAGATCCACAAGACTCAGAGAATGGCTGCACGATCAAATTTCTGAGCTTGTAGATTTCTCTGCTCAACTTCGAAATCAAGTCTCTCAGCTTATCAAACTTCAAAATCAATTCTGTGGGCTTGTCAACGAAGGAAAGTTCTGTTTTGCCGAGCTCAGGAGACTCCTCTGTTTACCTGTGCAATCTCTAAACACTGGATTGCATGCCTGGACAGAAAAACCCAAACTTGGGTTTTAGCAAAAGCTTCACACTTTAGCAGTTCTCATCTTCCCACTTCAAATCACCTGATCCCTGATTGTTGGCCGAAAGGCAGACATACTCAATTAGCAACCCCAGCCTCCCTGTGCTTTTTGTCCCAATCTTATTAGCAGAAATTTTGATTCAAATTCCAAGTGTAATGTTTCTTGGCCGTTATTTGGGGAGATGGTAGCCCAAGGGCCCAATGTTTTTAGTTAAAGCTCACTTTGTTAAGGAGTTCATTAGTGGTAAATCTGACTTTGTTAAGGAGCTCATTTAAAGCTGACTTTCTTAAGGAGCTCATTGTCGTTGGTAAAGCTCACTTTGTTAACCAAGTCGTTAGTGTTTTAAATGACTTTAAAATGCCACACTAGCTTAGTCTTCTTGCTATTTGTCTACTCTTCCTTCCGTTTAAATTGGATCAAACTGACTTTGTTAAGGAGATCATTAGTGTTTTACATACTTTCAAAATGTTAATCTACTTGCTATCCATTTACTCTTCCTTTCATTAAGAGCTTCGTAAAAGCAAGACCATAGTGGTTTTGCCAGTGTGTTTTGCTAAAGCATGACTTCTTTTGTGAAAACGTTGAGAGCTTTCTTTCTTAATGGAGAATACAACAAGATCTTACACAAATCTAATTAGCTTTTTGGGTTCTCATCAAGTTCTAAAAATATCTTGTTTATCCTTTTTGCCTTTTTTTGGCTTTCCTATGCCAAACGTGCAATTCAGAGCCAGTGCACTCTTGTTATCTTTCAAGTTGGGTTACACATTTTTTGGATGATTAACTTTCTCCATACGTTTTGGCACGAGAGAACCAAACACTAAGGAAGCATTGAATAATTCAAGGAGAGCTTGCAAGGACACATTGCATAAGCACGTTTCGGTTCCTAAACTTTTTGTGGTTCAAGGCCACATATCATAAGCCTGGATCATTCCCATACACACGCGCACCTTTTCCTTAACTCATTGTTGAATTTGCATATCTTCTGTGATCATTTTACATTATGTTGAAGGTTGTGATTTGGCTTCACATTTGTGATGCAATTTGTCAATGTTCTTTGGCTTTTGACGTTCTACTTCCTACTTCAGTAATGGTCTTGCATCATTGTGTTTGAGTTGTTCCTATGGATGTACTTTGAAGTTCCTTGTGCACCTAGATTCTTGTTACAACAACAATTAGAGTTGTGTATTATTATTGTTGCTATGTTATGGGCTTTGGATGTTTAGTTTGTACAGTGATAACTCATGTATGATTCTTTTTTGTTGGGGATGTCACCAACATGTGCTTTGTCATCTGCATGATATAATTAAGATTTGTTATATAGATTTGGTCAAATTGAGAAGTGCAATGGCCTATGCTAAAGTAGGTGAAAAAGTCAACCTTCACTCTTTATTAATGTAATTGATAAAGTCAACCTTCACCCTTTATTAATGTAATTAATGAAGAATATATGTAAAGGATATGAGATCTATACCTTATACAGTGGTTAGCCACCCCTATTGCCTTTTAAAAAGCATTGTGGATGCAACCGAATCACATAAATGCACATGTTATAAAAGATTTACAAGGCCTGAGAGTGACTATGAGGCCTTAAAGGTAGGAAGTAGTGTGAAGAGTGGTGTGTGTGGATAATTAAATCAAGTAGCTGGAGTCAACTAGATGGGATTGGCTAGTTTGAATTTTTAGTTGATTTATGTAAAAGTCTAGAAGGTAAGCCTAAAACTTATGGCAACCTTCTATAAGAAGGTTTGTAATCAACATTTGTAGTTGGAATGGAATTCATGTTTCCATAAATCTCTCTTGTTGGCATGTTCTTTCCTACCGTCTCTCTCGTTGAATTGTTGATGTCTTCTTCTTTTTTTGGGTGCAAGGGGGGGGGGGGGGGGTGAGTTTTTATTTGTTTCATCACCAAAAAACATATTAGCTCTATGGTTGCATAATGGGTATTGCCCACCAAAAAAATCATATCTTGCAAAGTAGAAGGGATTCAAGGCTCATTGAAACACCAATATTTCTTTATTTTCAGGACCAAATAGGTGCCCTATGATATAAAATTTTACTTTTTGTATTAGTAGATGCGAGAGGAATAAAAGATTAACCTAAGGTAGCACTAATATGCATCAAGTATGGACTATATAGAACAACCATAAGTGGATTTGAGGTTCCCTAGATTACACTATGGTAAACCGGGGTAGAACTACATTGATGCATAAATGTCCTCATGCTAAGGAAGGATCTACTGATCGAAAGGAAGGGTGATCATTGGATCCAAGGGTGATACAATGTGGCATGACTAAGTCATTGCTAGAGTAACATGAACATTGATGTGTTGATCACTGCTGATGAAAACTTTGTCCAAAGATGTAAGATGCTCCGTATTAGAGGTGAAAGCATCAGTGATGGATGCTGGAATAGAATCACCTAAAGACGTGAATGCGATGTGGCATGTATCTTTGCATGCTGCAGTAAGATGTGGGTGCCTCATACTGAGGACTTGCCTGTTGAATAGTTGCATGATCAGTGGTGAACTCCTACTATGTATCTCCCTCATCTATGGCAAAATGTGGAGTCGACTCTATGCATCAAGATGATGGTTGTGCATCACTGGAATCAATCTGTGCTGATGTAGATGGGAGTGCTGATGTACAGCCACCAAGATGATGGATGTGCATCAATTTGTGTTTATGTAGATGGGAGTGCTGATGCATAGCCATCAAGATGATGACTGTGCTGATGTAGATGGGAGTGCCTTATGTTGAGGGCTTACCATCAAATGTGCCTCGTGCTGAGGGCTTACTATCGAATGTGCACAATCAGAAAATGGGGGTTGATCCATGCGAACATGTGGTAAAACTAGATCTAATCTCTCGAGACCAATCATGCTTGAGTCTACATCGAAAACTGGTACATACTCTGTGGCAATGAATGGTCAAAGTAGGTTCTCTTTCCACTCATGGATTTCATTTGGAGTCATGATTGGCGTATCATCAACTATGTGATCTAAATAACTCCCATCCTGGAGTCAGGATTAGTGTATCATCATCTGTGTGATCTGGAGGTGGTCTAGTGCTCTACGCAAGAGGCTTACCCACATACTGATGAGAGTCTCTACCCATGAGAACACTGTATGAAAGCTGCCATTGGGGTCTTATGCCAAACTCCCAAAACCAAGTCATGGTGGAAGAAGTGTGTGTGTACCAATGATCAAGCCTATAATACAATGATGACAATAGTGTGTCGAGCATAGCTAAGAGGCTATACGAGGTGATGTATGTGTGTAGGAACCAATCTAAAAAATAGTCAACAATGTGTGACTTTACATGGGTGGCATATGTGTGTGCAAGATAACTGTAACAATCCTAAATGTGAGGAAGATCAATTTGCCAAGTATCACAAATCCCTAAGGTGAAGAAGTGCCAAACTACCAAATGTATCGAACTAGTATTAGATGTATGAATGTGTATATCAATGATAGAACCAAATGGAAACTGACCTTGGTGGGAACTAATCTAATGATGTGTGTTAACAGCTAGATCTGGCCCATCCAATGATGCGTGTTAACAGCTGAATCAAAAGGTGAGACTGACCTTGGTCAGAACTAATACAATTCATCCAAATTGTCAAGGATAACACAAGAGCCATTTGGATCCCATATATAGATAACACAAGATCCATTTGAAGACAAACAGGCGGTTGACAGAATTAGCATATGCCTTGGCACCATAGGGGCCCAAGGGGTTGTAACAAAAGAGAGCCGAGAGAGAGTGGTATAAGGAAAAGTGTTGGCCCTCCCTTCAAAAGGTGATATGTATAAAAGGCCAAATGGTTGACTTTGGTCTTCATTGTTGTAAGCACAAGTTTGGAATACAAGCTCCCTCTTCTCTTTCAAGAGTGTCTTTGGTGTTCTCTTGTTTCCCTTGTAGTGCCTTTGTGTTTGCTACTCCATCCCCCTTCATTCTCCTCTTCTCCTCCCCTTCTCCCTCTCTTCTCCCATCTCCCCTTTCCCTCTCTCTCGTGGAAACACATTGCACCAATCCCGGAGCCGCTTGAGTGACACTTGTGGATGGATCATGCTTTGCATTGCTCTCACAAGGAGCAGCTTGCAGTGGAGGCTCCATCGGCATCCCTTCAAGATCCCCACAACACGTGAGTCACCATTGAGACTACACATCTTTAGCGTCGCTGTCGGGGAGTTCAAGGTATGTTGTTGAAGTGCACTTGCTTTCTCTCATCATCTACCCACTGCTCATTGCTTCAAGCTTAACTTGGAGCTTTGTTAGTGGAGTTGTAGGAGAGGAATAAGTGAAGAAGTGTGAGTTTTTAATAGAAAAAGATGAAGCTGTCATTTTCTTGTTGGAAAGCATTTTGGATTGTGTGAAGCTTGTTTTTTACGTTTTTTAGTGTTTTGAATTGATAGGAAGGTAGTTAGAAGATTGCTAAGGTGTATGTGATAGCAAACTCCAACAAAAACACCCAAAAGTGATGCTTTGAGTGAATTTCAAAGTTGGTTTGGAAGAAGAAACTGTCATCTTTTGCAAAACACCCCATTTGTCATTCAAATGTTGTAGTTTTTTGCATTGAGTAGGTAGTTTAGCATCCCCCTATCACAAAAAAACTTGAAAAGAAACTCCAAAATCATCAAGAATCATCAAAAACCAGTCGGCGACACTTTCAGTTTCTCTCCCCACGATCCATCGCTTTAGCTCGCTATCCCAACGACCCATCACTTTAGCCCTATCCCCATGACCAAACACTTGTCCGACACCTAATCCGCCGCCCTATTTATGACGTGTCAAGGTCTGCTATCACACTGGTCTTACAGGGGTTGACTCGTTGCCTTAAGTCTGTTCCGATGATTTGTTGCCATATTGTTAACCCTACGACCGTCGCCATCCTGGTATCCCCTGAGGCAAGCCATCCCACTGACCATTGCTAACCCTTTGACCACTGAGGGAGCAATGGAAGTCTGAGGCAAGCCATCCCCATCGACTTATAGCTAACCCTTTGACCGCTGCCATACTCACATCCCACCAGCTTGAGCATCCCACTATCCGTCACTTTAACTCTTACCCAACAACCGCTGGCATACCAATCTCACCCTAACCCACTGACACATGTCAACTGCTACCCCTATGCCCATCGCCATAAGTCTACTTGCTATCCATTTACTCTTCCTTTCATTAAGAGCTTCATAAAAGCAAGACCATCGTGGTTTTGCCACTGTGTTTTGCTAAAGCATGACTTCTTTTGTAAAAAAGTTGAGAGCTTTCTTTCTTAATGGAGAATACAACAAGTCCATCTTACACAAATCTAGTTAGCTTTTTAGGTTTTGATCAAGTTCTAAAAATATCTTGTTTATCTTTTTTGCCTTTTTGGCCTGCCCAAGGGGAAGGGTATATTCACCAGGGTGTGTTCCATGAAAGCCAAAATTCAAAGATTTCTTTTTGTGAAAGTCTAAATTTTATGATTGATGCACCTCCCCACTTTCTATTTCTTTCCCTTGGAATCATCCACCTTTTTCTCCACTTTCTATTTCTTTCCCTTGGAATCCTCCACCTCTCTCTCTCTCTCTCCCTCCTTCCTTTATCTCTTGGAGTCTTCCTACACACCATCTCCAAGGTGTTCTTTTTTGCTTGTTTGATCTTGAGCTGGCCTTATGAATGATTAAATATCATTCACCTTGTAACGGCAGGCAACCTAGGGAGATGTTTGGGTTTTCTTACACCCCCTTGAGCCACGTGTCATGAATCTAAGCCCTTGGGTTTCATCTTATGCCCTTGATTTCGTTTGATGTAAAAGCTAAGCTTTCGACTAAAGCACTAAAAGCATATAGGTGCTTTTCACAATAACAATAATATATAAACGTTTCAAACCTATTCAATTTGAAGAGATGGTCTACTTGATTTGCAAGTTTGGGCTTATTGGCATGTGAAGCTTTGGAGAGCCTCGTGATGACCTTATGCTCTACTCTCACAAGCCTAAAAGCTCGACTTACTACAGTGATTAAACTCCCAGTCTCCCGAGGTTGGAGAGGCATGTAACACTGGCTAAGTGGAGAGTGAGTATGTTACGTGCTCTACTTCGGACTTTCTCTAATGATAGTTACCTTTTTGTGCTATCTAGAGTCTACTAAACGATCTGACAATGTTGGAATCATCCCCCGCTCAAGGACACATGTAGATCCTCTCAAGGTCACATTGGCAAGTTTTCCGAATATTGTCTCTCGGCATTTGACTACAATTATGACTATTGACATTCAGGTAATATGCCAGTTTCTTATCCATTCGCAAGACTTACCCTCGTCGCTAATATTCTTAGCGTTATCTCGGCACCCAAGGAAGGGCCCGTTCCCTCGGATTATAACTCTTTGGGGAAGGAAGCGCACCGCCTCCCCGCCCACACTACGTGTGGTTATAATAATAATATATTATATATTATAATATAAATATTTTCAATTACTGGCCCATTCAAAATTTATTATTTTTAATTTAAATTCTTATAACATTCCTCTCGCTTAATGAATGTTATCGATGGAGGGAGCAAGGAAGTCTAAGATGGATGTAAGATTGAAGGATGACTACACCTTTATTCATATGGTTGTAGTCCATGTGACAATCCTGCAAAAACTGCAACGAGGATCAGTTATTACATTGCCTTATGCATGCATGTGTTGGACTTCAGCTTCCAAAATATGGACATCACAAAATCAATAATAAATCACCACCCCTGACAGTTGCAAGGAGGATGGGTCCTAGTAACGATCGCGTCTCATCTCCACTATTTTACTCATTCTCTTTCCTCCTGCCCGCAAATCTAGTTTTTGCTTTCCTATGCCAAACGTGCAATTCAGAGCCAGTGCACTCTTGTTATCTTTCAGGTTGGGTTACACATTTTTTGGATGATTAACTTTCTCCCTATGTTTTGGCACGAGAGAACCAAACACTAAACAAGCATTGAACAATTTGTTGGTGCAAGCATGGAAGCATGATGGAGGTAGACAAGAGATAGAGACAATGGCACAAGTATGAAGGAAATGAGCAACTGATTCATTCATAGAATGGAGTACATATAGGCAACTAGCCATGAGTAGGTGGAATCTAGATCCACAATCATCTCAATTAGGAAGACCACCAATGTCTCCTAGAATCTCTCAATCACACACCACACTTCTATATTCACTCAATCACACCCACTGACTGACACATCATCAGTCACACCTAATCACGAACACCTACACACACACACATGTTCACACACTCACTCATGAAAACCATAGACCTTGTAACCCTTGGTATGATCCATTACATCAATTTGTCCTTCATACCCCCCCACAAATTGATGACCTCAACCATAGCAGTAGTCCATGGGATTCTCATGGCTTGCCCACCTCTAATGGCAACACACATGATCCACAACCTGGACTCACTCTAGTTGCATCAGCAGTAGACTCATTTGGGCATCCTCATCCCAACATGATCTCACTCTGACTTTGGTCTCTTGGTTTACAATTGGGAGAGAGACTATAACTATGCATGGGAAGTCCCTTGGGTCTAACAAGGTAAAAACTCACATAAGACTAACAATCATTTGAGGGGGACATCCCAAGGCAGAGAACCCTTATTGACCACACACAAAAATTCTAATTTGAAGATGTGGGGAAATTCCCCCCCTTGATGGCAATCTTTTTCTGGCATCGTTTCCAAGCCACCATTGTATCAGAGTCATTAACTTGCTTGTCCATTGCATTGTACTTGGTGTTGAAGAAGCAAAGCTTTCCTTCTTTATGTATCTTCTTGATATACCAAAGCATATCTTTTTGTCCATGTGAAGCAAAGTATCCAATTCTAGGCAAGGTCTTACCACATGGGCAGTGTCTAATGCCTTAGAAGGTTTGACAAATAGACTCAAGCAAGTGGAACTTGAGAAGTTATTCTTCGAGAGCACAATCATCATGTCATCCCCATATAGATGCAAACAAGTTGCATACATCATAAGATATATTGCATAGACCACTAAGCCATCTCCAAACATCATGTATGCTACATCCTTGTTGTCAATGTAGGCCTTCATCCAAACATATGACTCAAAGACCATGGTTTTCATAGTGATAATCAAAATTTTGACCATAAAATACTTCATCCATCCACTTATATGACAAACAGCCATCAATGCAAAGTGAAAGTAGCAAAGTAGCCAAAGTTTTGAGCACATAACCATCAACACTGCATGTAACATGAGGAAGTAATGCAAAAAACCCCCAAATCGCACAATCAAGAATTGGAGGATCAAATTCGCACTGCTGGAGTTGGCTTTCAGAGGGCTTTTAGCATGGAAAGGAAGCTCTATTACCAGAGATTGTCCACCAAGGAGCAGAGGCAAAATGTCGTGCCAGGTTGCCATAGTCAGAAGCTCGAAAGTCGACTAGTTTTTTGTCTATTTCTCTTCGAATACTAATGCATTTGGGCTCATACTTCAATAGCAAACTCCTCATAGGGTTGCCTAACTCCAGCTATGAGCAATTAAGGAAATTCGACGCTCTAAAGGAAAATACACAAAAAGTTTGTCGGATTGTCAAAGTCATGGCACGAGCAGCAGGCACAACTATCCTCTAATTGCTTAAAGATGTAGATTTGCCCTATCACAAGGTATCTCCAACTCAAAGCATTCTGTAAATGGTCACCAACAAAGGGAGAACAAGCGCTTGGAAATTCTGCTCAAAAGAGGAAAAAATGGAGAAAAAGAGACCGTGAGGAAGAAGAAGATGATGTGGATAGAAATGGCTCAAAGAGGCTCATGGAGGCTGAGTGGCTCTGATACCACATGTTGGTGCAAGCATGGAAGCATGATGGAGGTAGACAAGAGGTGGAGACAATGGCACAAGTATGAAGGCAATGAGCAACTGATTCATTCATAGAATGGAGTACATATAGGCAACTGGCCATGAGTAGGTGGAATCTAGATCCACAATCATCTCAATTAGGAAGACCACCAATGTCTCCTAGAATCTCTCAATCACACACCACACTCCTATATTCACTCAATCACACCTACTGACTGGAACATCATCAATCACACCTAATCAGGAACACCTACACACACACACGTGTTCACACACTCACTCATGACAACCATAGACCTTGTAACCCTTAGTATGATACATCACATCAATTTGTCCTTCACAATTCAAGGAGATCTTGCAAGGACACATTGCATAAGCACGTTTCGGTTCCTAAACTTATTGTGGTTCAAGGCCACATATCATAAGCCTGGATCATTCCCATACACACGCATGCCTTTTCCTTAACTCATTGTTGAATTTGCATATCTTCTATGATCATTTTACATTATGCAAAAGGTTGTGATTCAGCTTCACATTTGTGATGCAATTTGTCAATGTCTTGGTATAGTTCTAGGCTTTTGTCGTTCTGCCTGCTACTTCAGTAATGGTCTTGCATCATTGTGTTTGAGTTGTTCTTGTGGACAAACTTCGAAGTTCCTTGTGCACCTAGATTCTTGTTACAACAACAATTAGAGTTGTGTATTATTGTTGTTGCTATGTTGTGGGCTTTGGATGTTTAGTAGTTTGTACAGTGATAACTCATGTATGATTCTTTTTTGTTGGGGATGTCACCATGTGCTTTGTCATCATAAGCACTATGCATGATATAATTGAGATTTGTTATATAGATTTGGTCAAAGTGAGAAGTGCAATGGCCTATTTTAAAGTAGGTGAAAAAGTTAACCTTCACTCTTTATTAATGTAATTAATGAAGAATATATGTAAAAGATATGAGATCTATGCCTTATAAAGTAGTAGTTAGGCACCCCTATTGCCTTTTACAAAGCATTGTGGATGCAACCAAATCACCTAAATGCACATGTTATGAAAGATTTACAAGGCCTCAAGTGACTATGAGGCCTTAAAGGCAAGAAGTAGTGTCAAGAGTGGTGTGTGTGGATAATTAATCAAGTAGCTAGTCAACTAGATGGTATAGGTTAGTTGGATTTTTTAGTTGATGGGAGTGGTGTGTGTGGATAAACAAATCAAGTAGCTGGAGTTAACTAGATGAGATTGGTTAGTTGGAATTTTTAGTTGATTTATGTAAAAGTCTAGAAGGTAAGCCTAAACTTATGGCAACCTTCTATAAGAAGGTTGTAATCAACATTTGTAGTTGGAATGGAATTCATGTTTCCATCAGTCTCTCTTGTTGGCGTGTTCTTTCCTACCATACTTGGAATGGAATACATGTTCTTTTCCACCGTCTCTCTTGTTCAATTGTTGATCTCTTCTTTTGTTTTTGGGTGCGAGGGGGGGGGCGGGGGGGTTTTATTTATTTCATCACCAAAAAATATATTAGCTCTACGGTTGGATAATGGGTAGTGCTCACCAAAGAAATCATATCTTGTAAGTAGAAGGGATTCGAGGCTCGTTGAAACACCAATATTTCTTGTTTTGTAGGACCAAATAGGTGCCCTATGATATAAAAATTTGCTTTTTGTATTAGTAGCTGTGAGAGGCATAAAAAATTAACATAAGGTAGCCACGCATTGAAAAATTAACGCTCGGGAGAAGCTAGAAGGTTCTAGATTCATCCGTCTCACTGCCTCAACTCACCGTATATCTCTGCCTCTCCTATTGCTACCTTACTGTGTGTGTGTGTGTGTGTGTGTGTGTGTGTGTGTCCGTTATTAGTGTCTCCAAAAGACTGAAAAACACCTACACACATCCACTCCTGGCAATGGGAATGCCAGGGTCGGTGGACTTAAATATGACTAAAGTCGAAAAAGAAAGAGACAATACAAAGCATACAAATAGCCGAGACAATCGTTTGTAGAGTGGAAATATTGCATATAGTTTGTATTACAGCAGATAGCAACAACTCCTTCCATGCAGGAGGTGATGACTAACAACATCTGATGGTATACCGACCTCAGTCGGATAACAGTAAGAAAACAGGCATAGTCCTTGAAATGATATTGTGGATAAGGCCACTACTACATGCTGTTAGGGACAGTTATAACTGTCCCTACAGTTACAAAAGTATCCACTACTTGCTATTGTAACCCCCCCTTACCCTCAGTTGTTGAGGTCCACGTGGGTGGAGGAGTCATCCTCAACACCTGGCACACCCGGTGGTAAAACTTTTTGCAAAAAAAAAAGTGGAGGACTCGAACCCTTTACTAGAAGTAATCCATCAGCTGAACTTTGATGGTGTGGGTGGAGTTCAGGTCTATGAATGCTCCCTTAGCAATAATTGGGTCTACCTCATCTGCATCCTCTTTGCAGTACTTGTTCAGTTCTGATTCCTCCTAAAATGTTATTTGTTCTTCTGTAATATTTGCGCCAGGGGCTAAGGCATGGCTCGGGGTTGCTATGTTTTTTGTGTCCTTATATGTGGCATCCATGAATGTGGTGTGCTTTGCATCCAACTCTGTTGATAGGTTTTACTGGTGTGTTGTAGTTGGCTTCTCAAACTGTGCTTTCAAATCAAACAATGCTGTGTCATCATGCATGGGCATCTGCCTCTGTTTCGCATCCTATGCTTTAGATCGGAGGGTCTCTAATTCATGTGCCATGATATCATATGCATATGCAGCACAAAGGCATCATAAGGTCTTTGAGCAATTACGAACAGACGTTTTTTGAGATTTGATCATAGGTCTTAAGACGTCTTTACCAACTGATTCTTTATATCTTTGATTTCAGAGGTGCTAAGGAAAACTCCATCTACCTCTTATGCCATGCCCTTGAGCTGTTGTTCAACTCCTTCCAATGCATGGATTCGTTGTTTGTGTGGACTACACCCACTCGTTCTAGTTGTAGAAAAAATTTTGCTTTCATCTCCTATAGCCAAGTTGTTACAGTTGATAGGCATTCCTTCTGTACTCTCACTTGGGTAGTGAGCTTCGAGATTTGCTTGTACTGCACTTCTCTGTATTGGGCATATTCTTTCTTGATTGCCTCTAGTTCCGACTGAGTGTCATCGAACTTCTTTTGCATCACCGACTGCTTAAGCATATACTCGTGTACCACCTTCTTATCTTGTGTCAACTCCTGGGCTTGCTTTTGCAGCTGCATCTATACCTTTCACTGCTTATCAAAATAGTTATGCAAGACTATGAGGACATGTTCTGCCTCCATGCTAGAGACTATTTCCACTGCTGGCGGACTGGTCACATCTTGTGTTGGGGATTGCTGCAAGTCTGTCAATTTCTGGACACAGGAAAAGGCCTTGAAGGGGCTTCTGGGAGGCGATGTGAGCAATAGACTAGCAATGTCCTCCTCTGGTTTTTTCTAAGTCTTTGTATTTGGAAGCATGGATTTTTCCCGAGGATTTAATTAATTTTCTTGGCAGATTTGGGCGCTGTCGGGCTAGCTAATAGCTCTTCTCCTGCTAAGGGTGAATCCCATAGGCGTTCTACCAAAGATTGGCCATACACAACCATAGTAGCTTCATCTTTGGAATACTGAGCATCTTCCAAAGCTTGAAGCATGGCTTGCTTTGTCTTTTCTTCCTCATGCTAGTTGTCTTGCATTGCTTTGGTGCGCTCCTCTTGGTACTAAATGATTACCTCCAAGTTCCTCGTACCGATCTGGTCGGTAAATTCAAATAAGGCAGCAATAAATGGTGCTATCTTGGAATGAGCATTTGAAGCGCTCAAATCCTTTTTAGCTATCTCGCTCATAAGTCGTGAGTGGAACAGATGCGCCCACAATATCTTTGTCCCCTTCTCAGCTGCACTTAGCATCGCACACGTTATTAGCATTTGCATTCTCTCCAAATACCAAACAAGCTGCTAGCGCCTTCTCGAATCCTAAGCATTATTGATAAATAAATAAATTTTCTATGTCTCTGGTGGCCGAATTCTTTCTGCATTTCGAAATCGACATCCTTCTTATACACAACCTCCTCGTTGTTGATAATGGGTAGCTGAAAGACTTACGCTAAAATTTCAGGGGAAACCATTACATTCTCTGCAAGCATAGCTCCGCTTCTTTGGAAGCTCTCGTATTGTGTCAATGCATCCTGGGGCGCCTTCCATGATGTCCAAGGTAAGCTCGCATACTGCAATAAATCGATTTTCTTTAGCCACCTCTGATGTTTGGAGAGATCCAGCAATACCTTGAAGTTTGCAAAGCTAGCCATGAGCATCTGCTTCTTTAGCAGAGGAAGGGGTGGTTCTCCCTCTGATCCAATCTCCTCCGCGTCCGCTGAGTATAGCCTTTTCCTTAGCCGGGCACTTGCACATGCTTTGCGAGTAGGGGAGAGAGACTTCTTGTGACCCATGTCTACATCGAGGAGCACTGTATCGCTTAAGAGCTCAAGGGTTGGCTCTGGCTGTTCTGAGGCACTGGGAAGTGTGAGCCGATGGCTTCTCTTGGGCGCCATTTGTAGATCGGTCACGTGGGAGAAGCTTACGTCAATGTATCGTGGTGATTGACAGTCAGTCAACTCCACATGCAGGGAACTGACCGTGCATTTGGTGATTCGGAGGGACTAGTGTTAATCTTGCATTTGGCACTGCGGGTTATACTCCATGATGGAGTTCGTCGGCAGGGGTCAATGAGGATGGAGATTGTGGGAGTAAGAGCCTTATTCGAGGAAAAAGGCTAGACGACAGGACTCGAGTTAATACCTCGTACGCCTTGGGTGGTGCAGTCCGTACAGAGACTCCAGTACGTGTGGCATAGATTGTGTTGGTTTTGGTGGAGATTGTGTTGGTTTTTGCATTGGTTTTTGTGCTACCATCAACATTTTTTTCAAGATATTAAAAGCATATTATTGTGGATCACCCCAGATGTATGGCTCAGTTTCCCTTGTGAGTTTTGTGAGTGGATAGCATATATCAGTGGTCCGAGCTTGTTCTGACCAGGAAATCAGTTTTTTCTTTAAGAATATATTTCGGGTTGAAAGAAGCTTATCCTGCTGTGTGTGTATATGGAACCCTGTTTGGTTGTTGAATGCTGCTTTGCTGCAGTGTATGACCTGTATTATGATGTCGGATGGTTTCAATCGAAAGACTGTCGAACTGTGTTCTGAGTTGTCTGAGGTCGATCTTAGCCTTACCCTTGTTTTGGAGCTGTGATGTTCTTGCATCTGCTGTTGCATTACTCTCAAGTACTTGCTGTAGAGCTTTATTTTGGACTTGTGCCTTGATTGGGCTATTTCATTGGCTTTGCCGTCTCTCTTGGTGTATCTCCAAGGCTAGGCATTGGCTTTGTACCTCTCGATCTTATGACTGCTAGTGCTTGTATGTTCCTCTGATTGTGATTGTAATCCTCATTGATTGGAGCCAAGTACACATATGAACACCTGGTGGTGGCTGCTGCTGCTAATTTTGGTTACCTCTTGCATTATAATTGAATATAGGTATTCCTCTTTCTCCTCTGTGTTTGCACCAAAGCTCACATTGAGATTCTTGTTTATGGCCTTCCATGCCACAGTATGTGCATGCTTGATCTTGGTTTTGTCCTTGTTGATTTTTCCAATTTCGCTGATTGGGTCTTCTTGGTGCTGCATTGTGAAATCTTTGTTGTCCTTGCCTGCCTACTGTAACCTGATTAGCTACCCCACGGGTGGGACTTGATTGTTTGAATTTTAAACATGAGGAGGAACTCTCCCCCTATAACTTGGATTATACCAGCATCTCTCTTTCTCATGATTGTCCTTTCCACAAAATACACCAAGCAACTTTAGGCAGGGGTGGGGTGGTTTTTAAAGTTTCCAATTGCTCTTTAATCATTTGCTCTAACTTAGAGAGCTTGTCTGTCTTCTTCTTGGCTTTTGATTTCTCTTTGTTCTTGGTCTATTTTTTCTTTTTCTTTAAGTGCTCTTCTTCATTCTCTTCATTTGATGTATCATCTTCTGTATCATCAGTATCCTCGTCTTTTGCATCAGTGTCTATCTTTGTTTTAGAGTCTGTGTTAGAGTCGGAATGCCTTTTTTTCTTTTGTTTTTTAGACCTTGACTTTGTGCCTCGTCTTCTTTCTGCTCTTTGTGCTACATCAACCATGTTGTTGAAGTCATTTGCTCCTTCAAGCTGATCTCTGCCAGCTATTGTTGTCCTCAACTCCTTGTTTAGTCTTTTACAGAAATAATCTTCCAACTGCTCATCAGTGGGTTGTTAATTAGCTGTCAGTATTCTATTCTAAACATTTGAGCATAGTATTCAACTAAGAATCATATTCTGTAGCTTCTTGAGTATGTCTTCTGGAGTTTTTTCTTTACAAAAATGGCTTATAAATGCAATTTTCAATTCATCATAAGTTGCAAAATGAGCTACACCATATTGCATAAGCCAAATCATTGCCTTACTATTTAAAGTTGCTACAAACTACTCTTTCTAAGTGATGTTTGAAAGTTGTCCAAATCCACTTGCAGCCCACCTTGTTTCAAATTGTCCGACATGACTCTCTGGATCATGTCTGGCTCTTTCTAGGTGATGTCCGAAAGTTGTCTGAATCTGCTTGCAACCTACCTTGTTTCAAATTTTCTGAATCCACTTACCTTGTTTCAAATTGCCCTTTCTTACCTGTGAATTTGGCTGATTTTACCAAAGGATTCTGCATTCTTGGCTGGCCTTGTAGTTGTCTTTGAGCTTGGAATCACTCTCCAACATGCACCATTCTGGACCATCAACCTTGAGAAACATCTCACGCACACTTTGTGACAAAATTAATTCCACTCTCAGTGAGTAAGCATTTTGCAACAAGTAATTGACACAAATGCAAGAATATCCAAAGCACTCCTGCCAAATTTTACTCAATACCTCAACCTAAGCGTAAACAAATCAACAGCTTCCAAGCCTAAACAAAAAGCACAGCCAATTGCTACATTCTCAATTTTCCCACCATCCACATCAGTTACACTCATTGGAATTAGACACAATAGACAGCATACTCGAGGAGTCACATGTTGAATTTTGAGCTTGTAATTTCTCTTTTGGAGGTGGAGGCAATGGATTGAAGTCGAGTTTTAGCTTGAACAAATAGGCAAGCTCCGAAATTTGTTGCAATACTCCTTTTGAGCAATTCTTCAGTAAGTGATTGCACCATCAATTTGCTAAGTTCAATTTGGACCTTGCTTATTTCTATGCTATGCACATAATTTTTTTTATTTATTTTTTTTGAAAAAGGATTTATATTATAAACAGTTCATATGATATACATTTATGATCCAAAAAACACAATTATATCCACAGGTCTACACATCTTACGTCATTCAGAAGATGATTCACAACTGACTCAGTTTGAGTCAGAGTCAGTCTCATAATAGATGGATCCCTTGAAGTGGCATTCTTGATTGAAGTTCTAGTGATGCGGAAGATATATAATAGCGACCTTGCACAGAACTATCAGAAGAGCTTGCTCCACTGGGTGTATAGTCGCGGGGTCGTTAAAAATGTCATCTTGATCTTCTATTTGTGTGCCCGCTTCCAATCTAGTGCGGTTTCTTGTAAAATAGGTTGCCAATTCGACGAGGTGACGTTTTCTCCTTAAAGTTATCCGACATGCACCAAGATACTTGCCATGTAAGAAAGGAATGGAGAACCGCGGTCACTGGCTACTGTCAGTTGCTTGTAGTGCAGTTCAATGAGTAATCTGCTTGCAATTTGCTGGGGCTTGTCGCCTTGAATATTTGATAGTGCTATTGCTTTGTGGTTGATTGATGTTTGTTGATGAACCTCAGAAGAGCGTTTGGTGCTGTTGCACAATCAAATGATTGTCCGCTCATAATCCGATGACTGCTTGCTGGCTCGTCTGGTCGATGTAGTGATTGAAGACTTTGACAACAATGTCGCTTGTCGAACCGTGTATTGTACTTTGCTTGCCAAATAGTTTTTTGCTAGTGGTGTTTGTCGATGAGGGACATTATCAAGTTGTTGCAAGCTTGTATGATTGAAATGGAGTCGAATTACAATCCGCTTCCTGTTGAATGCTTAATCTGAGACACAGCTTCGTAGACACCTCACTCATCGCAATGTATTCACTTGTCTGGAGTGTTGTGGCAACTATTCAATTGATTCTTGTCATGAGAAAGTCGCTTACAAAAGTCCTGAAGGATTTCTAAAAGTGGTTCGCCTTCAAGTGATTGACGTCACTCACTGAATCGACTTGTATGCCATCTCATGCTTTGCTAGAAGTCGTCTTTGCGATTTGATTTTCTTGTGAGCTGTTGCCTCTGCTGGCCAACTTGTGTTGTAGTCGTTGTAGATCATACAGTTTTCACTCTTGTGCAGAATTGCTATGTAGCAGCAACCGGCAGTCAGTGCTCGAACACAGATTAGGATTACCACTAGTGTTATTGGTGTCTCCAAAAGATTGAAAAACTCCTACACACATCCACTCCTGGCAATGAGAATGCTAGGGTCGGACTTAAATCTGACTAATGTCGAAAAAGAAAGAGCCAATACAAAGCATACAAATAGGCGAGACAATCATTTGTAGAGTGGAAATATTGTGTATAGTTTGTATTACAACAGATAGCAACAACTCCCTCCATGCAGGAGGTGATGATCAATGGTATTCCAACCTCAGTCGGATAACAGTCAGAAAACATGCATAGTCCCAAAAGTGATGAGGTGGATAAGGCCACTACTACATGCTATTAGGAACAGTTATAACTGTCCCTACAATTACAAAAGTATCCACTACTTGCTATTGTAACCCCCCCTTAATAGAGGTGTACTAACCCTCCTTGGTTGAGGTCCAAGTGGGTGGAGGAGTCATCCTCAACAATCTCTCTCTCTCTCTCTCTCTCTCTCTCTCTCTCTCTCTCTCTTTGGGGCTCTCTTGCTGAAAAGCATTTTTTATCAAGCTAATGAAACATCAATCAAGCATTAAGCTTAATCCACTTGTGTCCTCTCGCACAGCTGTCGTTGTAGATGCAATAGGCGCATGGAGCCCTCATGGGAATTCTATTTGCAAAAATAAGGATGTGGTGCAATTGATTCAAGCTCATAATTGTCATCAAATCATGAGATCTAACTTTTTGAAGTCAGAGGAGTGAAATAGAGGGTAAAGCTTCAAAATTCATGTGAGGAAAGCTAGTAGAAGTGAATAGGAGTGAATAGAGGATACAGCTTCAAAATTCACGTGAGGATAGAATAATATGCATGAAGTCAACACAAAAAGCTAGTAGACAAAACTTGGCATGTCCTCCGAACACAACAATGTACACAAAAGCTAACCAATGTGAATCCCCTTGTTGGCATAGGAAAACAAAGGTATATAGTCAGAGAGATGCCGTGGAACATCATTGTCACTATTCTTGGGCGTCTGCTAGACCATCGGTTGCTTGTCTGGGCTAGACAGCTCGATGCCAAAACTTGGAGTATCTACAACGGCATGGATGCCTGAATCAAGAGTGCTCACAATGCTGTTGATGCTGATTGTGTCATCGCTACTAGGATATGGGCTGGTCACATCAATAGGGGCTGTCATCGTGTTAGCATGGGTGACCTACTCGAGCTAACATCGAAGTACTTGGGAGTGGGGCACGATGAATGTTGGATGTGCAGGTCTACGTGTGCAAATTATATCACACGAAAAAAATATGCTACTGACATCTGTGGGAGTGACTGAGGAAGGCAAAACCATCGTAAGCATGCAACCGTGAGTAGTCCATGCCCCTACCTTGGTATGGAGTGGCCCATGATGCAAAAGGGTAATACTTGCCATTACACAACATCTTGACGAGACACTTATCCAGTGTTGTTCCAAGCCTGGAGCCCATTTTGTACTTCCAATACATGAACGCCCTCTCAAAAATATTCAAACTACTCAAGCAGACTCGGCTCCTCACATCATCTGCGCCCTATCGAACGTAAAGGTCCATCCCAGTCTACAAGTCTTTGGCACTAATATTTTTGGAGATGTCTGGAAGTGGGGCTGTCCATAATCTTTCATGCAATAGCCTGACCTGCCGTGGAATATATGGAGATTCTTTTGCTTTCCATATGATCATGCCTTCGATCGGACGGTTCTTGTATCTGCGCCCTATCGAACGTAAAGGTCCATCCCAGTCTACAAGTCTTTGGCACTAATATTCTTGGAGATGTCTGGAAGTGGGGCTGCCCATAATCTTTCATGCAATAGCCTGACCTGCCGTAGAATATATGGAGATTCTTTTGCTTTCCATATGATCATGCCTTCGATCGGACGGTTCTTGTCCCAACATTTGTATCTTTGAATAAGCCTATTCACATTCTAGATGCTCTTGGCAGCAATGTGACAACCCATTTGCAGATGTAGATGAAACAATATGCCCCCCTCTTGACCGAGCAAAGACTAGCAAGACAAGAATCAGATAAAAATCGCTCCATACCAAGAAGTACACCAAGGTCAATATCAGTCCCACCAACGCCTATTGTGACACCGAGCTCGTAAACTTTAGATGTGTCTAGCTTGGTGGAAGAGGCTAGCTTCTTGGTCCTTCCACTTGGTCTTTTCATACTGCTCAAAACAGAAACACAAAAAACAAGGGAGCATGAATGCTCGCATGCACTGCCTCATAACCATAGTGCACCCACGTGCATGGCTAGTTAAAAAAAAAATAGCATAAAGCTTGAGAAATTGCACAAGACATTTAAACCCATATCCAAAAGGACTTAATTTCTCAGATGCATCTATTACAGACACAAATGAACCCCACTACCATGAGATAATGCAGCCAAGACAAATAAGCTTGGAAACTCCATTTACATCAAGGATCTACTACTGAGAAGCAAAAATGATCCCAAGTGCTACAAAATGCCAACAATGCTACGAACTCTCAACAAAATGAAAGAGGAGCTTTAGAATAACAGTGCAACCAACCGATCAGACTGTAAATAAAATTCTTGGAGATAGAACTAAAGTAAACCAGTTGCCTCTCTTTATTCAACAATTTCCCGACACAGGGAAGCACCAAGTATGCATCCAACAGTACTGCCACATAGAATCATCCATTAGAATGTAGAAATATTTGTCACAATCAATTCCTTGGAACAAGTAAGACCACATGGAAAAGGGCAGCGAAATCCTCTTTACCATAATATACATCCACCGATGCAGAAAAATGGGCGGTCCCATCATTCACTTCTCGAATACAAAGATCGTTTAGTAAATCGCAACAAAATAAAGATGCTACACTCAAAAACAATGAACCTCCATGTCACAAAAATCTTAGAGCCATAATAGATGATGGATGCCACACTCGAAGGGAAGAACTAATCAATCGATGCTTGGCATTCATCATCTAGGAGCCCAATCGAAGGATGCACAGATTCACAATGAACCTTCTTGCAGGCCAAAGCTTCATTGCATCTAGGCAGCCACCATCAAATGGTAGTCCATCAAACCCTAGCAGATGCTCATCTTATAGTTGTAATCGACCACACCCCACAGCTTCTGCCCTTTTGAACTACGAAAGTCCATAGCACTGCACCACTGTCCTCTACTGGTAAATCATCAGCACCACAAACCTTTGGTCAATCACAAAGCAATGCATGAGCATCAAACCGGAGAAATGGATAGCAAGGACACAAAGAGATAAACAGAGGATCTCGACACCACGACCGGTTGGATCAACAGAATCACATAGCTTCAATCAATCGCAAAGCAGCACATTGGCATCGAGCTGATAAGGACATGAACAGATGCACAGGAAATCTCCACACCACGACACACTAGACAGACAGGCATAGAATTGCCCAAACCTGCAGTACTGCAAAGGAGCCCACAATTGCGAATCAATGCATACGCATCTAATTAAGCACTACCTTAATTGCTCTGCGTAATCCATCCACCCAACAGAGATGCATCGAGCTACCCCAATCCATAGCACCCCAAACAATTTCTTGAAAAACATGCATGCAATGTGATAAGCAACAACATCTGCATGCAATGAGCGTGCAAGGTGATCAACCTTTGTTTTTTTTGCCAATGGAAACCACATGGTCTACAGCATCTATCTGTCCACACAAAATATGAAAGTAGAGCCAGTAGATAGCGAAGACCATAGCACCTATCCACAATGTAAGCGAACACCCAGTATGAACTCCACCAGCAACCACGAGATGAAAGTAGAGCCAGTAGATAGGAGACAATAACATCGATCCACAATGCAAACAAACACCCAGCATGAACTCCACCAATAGCCACAGGCCGACAACGAAGGAATTCTGCAAGAATCGGTGGCTTGCAGAAGCTTAGAATCCTAAGCTTGAAAACTAGGATGGCATTAACAAGCGAAAGGGAAGAAAATCTCAGCGCATGGGCACCATGTAGTCTGTAGAAGACTCAAGTGAAACTGTAGTCTTAGAGGACTCAAGTGAAACCAGTTCTATAACTCCCACTTGTCCATCAACCCGAATTCAAAGGAATTGCTATAGTCTGCCTCTTTTAGAGGCAGTGCTAACAAATAAGTAGTATGTCCTCCTCCGAATAGCCCATTTTCACACAACAGCCAATCCATTTTAGACCAGAAAATTTTCACTTCACAATTTATACTGCACTCGAATAGCCTAGAAGCCTTCATTCACAAGTCTCCATGAGGCAAAGAATCCTCTCTAATATACTCGTAGGGGGGATCGCCAACAATTGCAACAGCAACCACCCACATAATCCACACACCCACACACATACTCGCTACCAACTGACTCTGTGACCTGCCCATGGTTCATGCACAATCAGCATCATCTCCCATGGTTTACAACTCTAGTCATCGCTATTAGCATTAACCCATAAGTGGCAATAATCACGCTTCCTATCCACTCAATGCCACAATCGTCTGCTAATGAGAGGAGACAATGCCATTGACAACAAAGACATTGAGTGATAGCTCAATCGGGCCAAGACAGATGGCAGATGCAAGAGATGAGAAGATCATGGCCAAGCAAATAAAAGATGGCGAAAGACTTGTTGTTGAATATGTAACTCATACTCTCCGTAGTAGGCATACTCTCCATGAGCGGCACTCCTATCAGCTCAACGCCATAGTATAATCGCATCGCTCAATGCCTCCCCTTCGCATTTTCAAGGCACTAGAAAAAACTTGTGCATCAGAAAACACTTGTGCATTTTCAAGGCACTAGAAAACACTTGTGCATCAGAAAACACTGCATTCATTCCCAGGTCGATTGAGATAGTCCCTACGCCTGCCAGCAATATTCAAGGCAATGCCTGCCAGCAATATCATACTCGAGGCAACGCCTATCAACCATACTCGCATGATGTACTCTACTCAAAGGGAGAACTCACCTCTTATTCTCCTCTCCATCGCCTTTCTGGCCTACTGTATTTGTTGCCTCGTTGTGCGGCACGTCATTCTCCCCGTTGTGCTCTAGGAACATCTCCACACTTGGCTCTCCATTTGCATAAGCGTCAAAATCTCTAGAACAGCACTCTGGATTTGCATCAACGTCAAAGTCTCCCATGGCTTTGCAAAACTCCACGCCTCACAAGTCTAGCCTTTGTCTCAGGGAGGCTTTTCTCCCTTTCATAGATCCTCTTCTCGCCATAAACTTGACCCTCGTTAGGAACTTTACCAAGTAGAAGTTTACAGAAGCACACAAACCCACTATGTCCCCCCATTGCAACCATTATAGACACGAGTTTGTGGTAATGTAGCTCAACGCCACTCAACGAACCTCATTCAACACACCACCTTAGAAGTCCAAATATTAAACCACCAACAACGCATTGCCAATTGGTTAGCTTATGTTAAGCGTTTGATTGAGGGGAATGCCAACAAATTACTATTTTGAATTTTGAAATTTTTTCCAAAGGGAGGACATACTAGCTCTATGAGCCAGTCTCTGAGGAGAAGCAACATGAAATACAAATCAGTCTCTCGGATGATGAGAAGAATGCTTATTGTCCTTTCTTTTCCTTGACCTGCGGGTTGAATGCATCCACAATCTGTTTAACATGGACCTTCAAGAACCTACTCTCGATATAACCTACTTGTTTTTTTGACATGTTGATAGTAACTACTCCATCCTTGTCTAAGAAGCTTACCATAGCATCGTCTCGTGCTACAAGCTTAGTAGTTGTATTCCAATGTATCAATGAAGATATTTTGCAACTTACTTGCAACTTTGTCCATGTTTCTATGAGAGGATGTTGGCCACTAATTGCATCTACCTGATTTTCAAGTCTTCTTTTAGCCCTATAGCCTCCTCCTCATCCTCAATGTTGCAAACTCGTTTTTGTGAATAGTTGAGTCTTCTTGAACTACTGCCGGTCTTCCCCCTTGGGAGGGAGAATGTATCATACTTAAATTCAACAATCCCTCATTTGAAAGAGGAGGCCGTTGGTTGATTGGATGGGGGAATAAGTGACTTATGGCCTTCTTTCTGGGACAATCCTTAACTACATGGCCTGCTACTCCACAAAGGAAGCATGAGTCCGGTAAGTTTTTATACAGTATGGGTTGAAATCGTGGGCAAGAAGTTGACTTGGAATTAAAAAAGAAGATTGTCTAAGAGCTCCTCAATAATGTTCATCAATACAGAGACTTAGGGATGAGCCCTTAGGTTGACAAAGGTTTCCTTTTTGAACCTCAAACACCTCCCAACAACTCAACCTGGCTACAGAAGGCTAGAGGGAGGTTGGGTAGTTCAACCCACACTAGAGCTTTGGTAGCTCAAGGTAAATCAGGGTCAAAAGACTTCCTATGCCATAGTCTATACTAAAATAGACTTGGCTACTACTTTAGAAGGCTTAGACGTTTCTTAATAAGCTTGGATACATGCACTAGATATGACAAAAGGAGTCCTACACTACCTGCAAGGAGCCATAAAGCATGGTTCAATGTATACTGTAGCCTTTGAAGGCATTGTGGGGCTTGTAGATTCGAATTGGGTAGGGACATTAACAAAAGATGATCCACCTATGGGTTTGTGTACTTACTTAGGAATAGACCTATCGGTTGGTACTCCATTTGACAAGGCTTTGTAGCTTTGTCTACCATCAAGGCTGAGAATATGAGCATTTGCCATGGCAGTAAGAATACATTTGGTTGCATAACTAAGCATGAAGCCCAATATCAACTGCACTTTACAAACGACAATAAGGGGTATTTATTTCTCAGCAAATATGGACTTTCTCATAAATGCTCCTAATATATTGATCTCCAAATTGATTAGTTATGGGAGGAGTCTTGGACTTGCGATCATGTACCAAGAAGCAGATGCTAGTTGACTTGATGACCAAGGCTCTTCCAAAGGATTGATTCCGTCTCCTTTGTGACGGAATGAACCTGCATGCCTTTTGTACATCTCAGCCTCCAAATTTGAGGAAGAGGTTATGGGTAACAATAATAACTCCTAGGCTAAGCTACTAGAGATAGTTGAGATTAGGGCACATGTAGAGGGGATTCAAGAGGATTTGTGAGTAGGGGAAGGAGTTAGCTAGCTTTCGTTTTTCTTTCCTTGACAGTTGATTAGAGGGGCATTTTGATGTAATATCTTTGTATCTCTTATAAAGCCAGTGAAGAAAACAGGCTCTAAACAAGGAGCTTTGAGTTATCTTTCTCATTCATTCTATCTTCCAATTGCATTATGTTCTCTTTCCTAATCTATATATTTGGGTACAAATTCTTGTAACATTAGTAACTTTGCATATAGAGCTTCGATGAACATAACATGAAAGCCAACATTTTTCTATTATTGGATGGAAAAATGCCCCGGCAAAAAAACTTAATTAAAAGACCTAAAATAACCAAACCAACCTGAACTGACATAAATTGCCCCCTCCCACTCTCTGTAGCTCTGGCCTTCCCCCTCCTCCCTCCCCTTTGCTATCCCTCTCCCCACCTCCCTCCCCGTCACTATCTCTCCCTCTCCCTCTCCCAATAGCCTCCCCCAAATCAGCTAATTTGGTGGCTTTGCATTGGGGTGCATACTAAATGCAAAAGCCCTCTTGATGCTACACACAAGCATACCTTCAAAGTAGAGAGGGGATTGAGAAAGAAAGAAAAATAGATCAAAAGAAAAAGGAATGGGGAAGCGAATGGCCTCCACTTGGTCATGTATAACTTCCACTTGGTCATGTATAGCTGGCATGCATCCTGCCTCTGCCTCACCACGTTGCACTTTGTGCCTTCAATTGATTCAAATGATGGGCTGATTGGGTGATACAGATAGAGAAACCAATCAAAGCTAGGCATCGAGTCAAAGGCTACTTGCAAGATAATTGCCCCCTTTCGTGGGGCTAATAACATGCTTGAGAAATAATAACCTTGGAGCACCTTTTAGTTGATTTTTTTATTGCTTGCACAGCAAAAACGTTGTTGCCCCTCTTCAAAAGAAGTTTTAGTTGCTTGTATAGCAAAAACTTGTTGCCCCTCTCCAGAAGCTTTTTTTAAAAGATACACAAAAGCAGTAAAAGTAAAGGAGCACTGAGAACCAATATGTTGTTAAAGAACACAATGATAGTATACAAATGAGGCTTCACATGATGCCAAAAGATAGGAACCATCTAGTGCTAGATTACATCCAACTAGACAGTGGGAACATATTGAAGTGGAGAGGAGAAACAGGTTGGAGACATCTTAATTCTTGAGACAACTATCTATAACTTTTAGGTAAGGTATAAGCCTCCATAGTTAGCGAAGGAGGAAGGAGCATGGAGTGAAGGGGAGGCATGATGGATAGGTCTTGTGAGGGCAAGAGAGGCGACTGGATGGCTGGGGCTATTGGTTGAGGAGGAGAGGGGAGAAGTTGCCATTGCCAAGGAGAGGAGGGGAGGGGAGAGGCCACTGATAGGGAGGGGGGAGGGAGTAGCTACCGGGGAGAGATCATTAATGTCGAGCGAAGGAAGAGAGAGATGGAAAAGGGGGACGGGGCGAGGCAAGGGATCAATCTTTCATGGGGGTTTTAAAGTTGATACTAACATATGTTAATTTTTTATTTTGTGCTAGGGGTCATATAACTTAGGTTAATTTGATTAATTCTTGAAGGGGGAGAATAAGGATTTTGAATAAAACTTTATTAGAGGGATGTATTCTTCCTCTTCCTCAAGCCCAAAGCTTTTTTGGCCTACCCCCAATGGGGTAGGGCTTAGTAGACGTTTGGGGGAGAAAGAGAAAAATGGGTGAATTTTTTATTCCAAATACTCGTTAATTTTTTATTGGTGTACGTGTCATGTCCCATGTGGGTACTCTATGATGCCACCAAATGTGGGAAAAATCATTTTCTCCTATTCACACACATGTGTTTGCTATTTTTCGCATGGTGTGCTATACATGCATGTTGTATATATCTTCTCCCCTCTAGCATCTTTGAGTTCGTTGGGTGTCTACATGGTGCGTGTAGGCTAGCTAGTATTTGTTGGCTTTGGCATCTTTGGGTTGGCTAGGTGCGCATGCAGGAGGCTCGTTGGCATTTGGAGCATGGCTGGAGCTGCTTGTGACATTCTTTGCAAAAGAGCACGGGACGGTCTGTGTAAGGACGGCGGTGGAGTTCTCTATCTGTTGCTAGCGGTCTTCGTGTGTAGGAGGCTTGTGTTTGGAGGGCTATATTAGTGGCATTCTTTCAAGGATGGACACTTGGGATGGAGTTCTCTATTTGCTGGCAATCTTTGTGTGCATGTCGATTCGGAGTTATGTATTTGCTGCTAGTGGTCTTCGTGTATAGGAGGATCATGTTTGGCATGCTATGTCTATGGCATTTGTTCAGGCATGGCCTTTCAAAACTCGAATCCTTCTATGGCGATGTTTCAAGCATGCATGCTTCTGTATTTGGCAGCCTTTGTCAGAGTTGATCCCTCTTTGGTGGTCTTCAAACCTTCAATCGACGCTCCAGCTTCTGCAAGCTTCCTCTATTTTATACAAATGTGTGTCATCGCCCACTTCAATACCGTTGTGTCTTGTAGGCAATTGCTTTCTTTTTAGTTTATGTGCTCTATATTGGGCTTCATTTGTCATACCAACAATGAAAGGGTGCAAGAGAGTCGATGCCTGCATAGAGCCCATGGACACCGAAAGCACGACCTGTGGTAGAGTTTCCTTTTGGTTTTAATATTTTGAACTACAGTTTCCTCTTCCTTCACTTCGGGTTCATTTTTTATTTTCTCATTTCTATTGCTGATTGTTTACTTGCCATAGATTTGGAGAGGTTGTTTGGCCAATATGTTCATAGGAAACTAACGATGCCAATTTGGATTCCACTGGTACATGCATGTCCTTACTAGTGAATATGATGCTTGTCACCTTTGAATACTGCAAAAGAAATTGGGGAGTGTTCAAAGTTGCTATTGATTGACTTCAAAGGTAGGTGCAAGTGTGCAATCCTTTATCATGACCGATTTCAAAGGAAGGTGTCTTCCTACGAGTTTTCATTGCCCTTGCCAATCTTTGTACATTGAAGCTCATTTGCCCTTGCCAATCTTTGTACATTGAAGCTCATTTCAGCTTGCTCTCCTTCTCTGCAACTCTTTCCTGCAATCTCTTATTTTCTCTTTCTTTCTCTATCATACAAATCCCATTTGCCAACTTGTTGGTCTTTTGTAGATGTAATGATCTTATGCATTACTCTTTGGCTGGCCTCTGCATTTATATCATACAGACTATGCCTTGACACCTCTACATCAAGTTCATAGCATTTGCATAGATCATTCTTTCTCACATGGCTTCTTCTCTCCTCTTCCTTCTTGTGTTCTTCCCTTCCTTTATCTCAATGCTTGTCTACATCTTATCATCCATCTCGCCTCTTTATCTCCAAAGTAGACTTTAAACTGCACAAAAGAAAGCTACATCAATGCCAAGTAAACTAGTCATCCGATGATGAAAGCATTCATGATACCTCTGTGACTATCTCGAATCTACAACCAACTCTTGGAAATAGATTAACAATAGATTCTAGCTAGTCCACCTTGTGTGTGATTTAATGACCATGATTGTGCTCTTTGAATATGACTCGTCATTCTCTACTCATGCTTAAGTCATCACCCATCATCACTATTAGGGACTATTCTATTTTCTCGGTGGAGTTTTTTTGGGCACTTATCTCTATCCGTGGAAACATAGGACTTAATAGGCAACAATAATTTCATAGTTGCTCCTTTGGCCACTACCCTTTCATGTATCTATGTATTCCTCATCTTACTTTAGCATTGCTCTGCTTTTGACATAGCAGAGGAAGCTGGGTCTTCCAATGGGCCTAGGTTATACTATAAAGCACATAAGGATGGTAATACAGTGAGCTCCAATGACCAACATCTGACAGTAGCGCAAAAAGCAATTTCAACAGTAGCATCGTCTCAAGCAAAGACAATGATTCATTTAGTGGCTCGACACTCAACTCAACAACTACAACACCTAAGTGCAAGACTCATATGCAAGGCTACATGTGAAGCCTCCAACAACTTTGATTGTCGCATGCAGGCCTAGCACCTCATGAAAGCAGCAATGTCCTAGTGGCTCTCGGCAACTTCTACATGGCTACACAATGCAACAGCTCCAATGCACACACATGACACCAACAAGAAATAAGATTCAACGACCAAGGCAAACCAAGCAAAAGTGCCAACAATGACCACACAAGCATCCACAGGCTCGAGTCTGATATCTTCACCAATCTCAACTCACAACGCCCATCAATGAAATCTTCTAGATTCCATCGCAATCTAGAAGATTCTAGATTGGTCACCTTATCACTAGACCTTTGGTCACCATCTTGAGACGTGGACAAAACCTTACCCATACACAAGGTGGTCATTGTCGTGACACATGGCAACACCATATCTACCACATCACTATCACACATCTACCACATAGGCAATGATGTCATCACCCTATCTAGTTGCCATGTGGCATCCAATCTACCATGCTAGCATCCACCTGGCATCTACTACGTTAGCACAGGGGGCCAGTGCCACATAGGCAAGCCACATCATCATGACATATCATCATTTATTTGTCAACGTACCACATCATCACCATCTACCACATCATCATTGACACCTAAGTCATCCTGCCACATTAGCATACCATGTCATCAACCACATCACTAGTGCCACATCAGCACTACCATGACATCATGTAATGTCATCAATGCCATGTGGCACATAGTCCCTCCATAGGCACATTTATCTCTTCACAAGCACACTTTGCATGTTGCATGTGCACCCCTACTACCACCTCAGCACAATGGTCCAACAGGCACACCCCTTGCCAAGCATACTTTTTTTTTCTACATGTGAATCTGAGAGATCTCAACAATGAAAGAAGAACAGGAAATGGTGAGAGGAGGAGAGCACACAAGAGATAGTGGACACTTGTTTGGTGGATGCAGAACACCCTAATATTCTATGTCATCCATATATATATGTGTGTTTGAGTACTGTACATAACCGTGACTAAGGCACATTTCCCTTTAACCCTCTTAACCTCCCACTTAAAGGCCAATGTACCTTTAAGGGAGAACAACCAGTGAGCATAATATCCAATGCCCATCAATACACGACAATACTCAAACCACTAACTAGGTAGACTCTTCATATGCATATCTGCATAGCTGCAAGGTTATCATCATTTGTATGAACCTTGACAAGCTCTATGTGCTTGTCCTCAAGTACCTCCTTGATGAAATGTTACCTGACCTCAATGTGTTTTACATGAAAGACCGGATTCTGTGCTAGGTTGAATAGGCTCATGGAATCACTATGCAATGTCGGTATACTTATAGGAATCCCCAAGTCTCCCACTAGCCATCCAGGCCATATAGCCTCCTTGCAACCCTCTATGCCTGCAATATATTCGACCTCTATGGTAGACAAAGCAACACACTTCTGTGCATGAGACATCCATGACACTGCACCACCTCTAAAGGTGAACACATAACCAGAAGTGGATCTTCTGCTATCCACATGCCCTGCATAGTCTGAATCTGTGTACCCAAGTACACACATTTCTCCTTTGCCAAAGTAGATGCACATCTCCTTGGAACCCTTCATGTACCTCATGATGTATTTGACTGCCTCCCAGTGCCTCTTTCTTGGATTAGCCATATACCGATGAACAACTCCCACTATAAATGCAATGCCCAGTCTAGTATATCATAGCATACATAAGACTCCCAACCGCTGATGCATAAGGAACCTTGGCCATCATGGCCCTCTCCTCATTTGATTTTGGACTATCTACTTGACTCATTTTCACATATGGAGGCAATGGAGTACTTACATCCTTCCCCCCCTCCATATTGAAATGTTGCAATACTTTTGTAACATACTCCTTCCATGAAAGCCAAAGGAGTTTCCTACTCCGTTCATGTGTGATGCACATACTAAGAATATGACCTGCAGGTCCCAAATCCTTCATGTCAAAGGCCTCATGCAACTTGGCCTTCAATGCATCTAGCTCATAAGTGTTCTTGCTAGCCAATAGCATATCATCCACATAAAGTGCCAGGAGTATTTGGCTAATTTTTTTAAAGCCATCTTAGTGTAGAGGCAATGATCAATCTCAATTCTTCTGAAACCCTAGGACCAAATGAAAGCATTAAACTTCTGATACCATTCCTAGGCACTTGCATAAGGCCATAGAGACTCTTTTTCAACTTGCAAAACAAATGTTCTTTCAACCCTTCTGGCTGTACACTGTATTTCCTCATGTAGATCCCCATGCAAGAAAGTTGTCTTGATATCGATCTACATAAGCTCCATATCCTCTGCTGCCACAAGTCAAAGTATATATCTAATTGTGGTCATCTTCACAACCAGAGAGAAGATCTCATCAAAGTCCACACCCTTCTCTTGATTGAACTCTTTAGCAACCAAATGAGCCTTATACTTAGGCACATCATCACCTGTGACCTTCATCTTGTAGACCCATTTACATGGCAATGCTTTCTTTCCATGTGGCAAAGAAACCAAGTCCCAAGTCTTATTCATCATGAGTTAACTCATCTCTGATTGCATAGCATACTCCCACTTGTGTTGATCCTTGCGCATCATAGCCTCTCTATAGTAAGAAGGCTCCCCACAATCAGTAAGCATCACATAGTCTACCCCTGGAACAAATCTCTCAGGTAGTCTAGACACTCTAGCTAACCGTCTCAAGGGCATTTTAGCTTGATGTCCTGCCTGCATATCAACCACATTGGGCTCATCATTTCCACCAATAGATGATCCATCATCTGCCCTTGTTTGTGTACTTGTGGGAGTACTTGGTGGCACCATTTCCTGCACATTTGGAGAATGGATAGCTTGCTGTCTATCAACATATGTAGGTGGATTCACATCGTGGAAAGTGATTCTCCTCATTTCCACATCCTTCATGGTGGGTGTCTTATGCATCTTCTTCTTATTGAAGACCAAATCATGGCTTCGTATGATCTTGTTTGCTTCTAGATCCCAGAGATAATAGCCCATCTCTCCACTTTCACCATAACCTAGAAAGATACATTTTCTAGACTTAGGATCTAGCTTCTTCCAAAGCTCTTTTGGCACATGTGCATATGCCTCACACCTAAATATATGCAAATGAGAATAAGAGGGCTTCTTGACACTCCATGCCTCTTCAGGAATACCACTATCCAAACTCTTACTTGGTGATCTATCAATCATATGCATTGTAGTCTTCATTGCCTCAGCCCAAAAACCACTAGAAAGACTTGCATTGGAAAGCATACATTGCAACCTTTCCTGAATGGTGTGGTTCATTTGTTCTGCACCTGGATTTTTCTTTGGAGTACGAGGGGATGTGAGCTCCCTCTTGATCCCACGTGTATCACAAAAATATTGAAAGTCATGAGAGAGATACTCTCCACCATTGTCAGTCCGTAAGCATTTAAGCATTCTACCTGATTGATTTTCAACCAAAGCCAACCATTTTTTAAATACCTAGAACACATTGCTCTTTTGAGCTATAGCATAATCCCACACTTTCCTAGCAATGAATGTTAAATAGTATTTAGCACCACCTAATGACCGTGTAGGCATGGGACCACATACGTCTGAATGCACCAAATCAAGCCTTTTAAGCTCTTTCTTTCCTCTTATTTTATGGGCTGATTTAATATGCTTCCCATAGAGACAATGTTCACAAAATTCAAAGTTAGAAAAATTCATTCTATTTTGGCTCATGTGCCCCAACCGACAATGCCACAAAGAAGTACTTGGCTGCTTGGTTATTGCAACAACATGATCAGACACCCTTGATACATGTAAGGGATACAATGTCCCACTTGGCACCTCTTGCCATAACCATAAAGCCCTTCTAAATTTTACAACTCTGAAAGCCAAAGGTGGTTTGAAAACCAACATCATCCAGCTAACCCACTGAAATGAGACTCTTGGTCAAATTAGGCACATGTCTCACATTTTTCAAAACAAATGCAGACTCATTTGCAAAAGGAAACTTTATGTCAACTACTCCCACTGTCACATGCATAGTTATTTCCAAGATGCATACAACTTGTCTTTCCACTGTCATAACTGGAGAACCATTCCCTATGGAGAGTAACATGGAATGAAGCACCAGAATCCAAAATCCAATTTTGGGAATATGCATCATTTGAAGTGGTAAGCAACTTTGCAGGTAGACTAGACATGAAGAGAATGTCGTTGTCACTATTATCCAGTGAACTGCATTGATCTCCTCAATCTTCACTTTTCCTTTGTCCTCCCTTGGACTCTCTTCCTTCTTATTTGCACCCCAATTTGCATTATTTTCCTTATCCTTTTGCTCTCTTTTCAGCTTGTAGCAATCCTTTCTCATGTGGCCCTTCTTGTCACAATGGTAACACTCAATGTTCCGTGCCGTGGATTCGCTACTACGAGACTTCCCTCTTTCTTGGGACTTCCCCCTGAATTGTGATCTGCCCCTTTGTGCATTTAAGGCTGCATCCTGCTTGTTGCCATCCATAGACTCTCGTCTAATCTCCTCGGCCAACAAGCTACCTACAACATCATCAAACTTTAGTAATCCTCTAGGTGTAGAGTTACTAACAGTAACTGTACGAAAGGTATCCCATGAGGATGGCAATGAACTCTAGAGGAATAATGCCTTAGTGTCCACATAAAATTTTAGCCTCTGAGCTTGAAGCTGGCTAAAAATCATATTGAATTCATTCAAGTGAGAAGCATTAGAGACCCCTTCCTTCATCTGCAACTTAAACAACCTCTTTATGAGGTAAGATTTATTAGAGGTAGTTTCCTTCTCATAAGTGGCATATAATTTCTTCCACAAATCTTTCGTAGTCTGCTCAGTCTGCTCATTTACTACTATGAAATAAGCTGACTCTGCAAGATGAAGTCTAATAGTAGACTTTGCTAATGCATCCAACTCATTCCAATCATCCTCAAACATATCTGTAGGCTTAGCTGCAATCCCTACCAAGGGTTTAATTTGCTTCTTTTGAATAAGCACATCCCTTATCTGTTCTTTTCACAAAGAAAAGTTTGTCCCATCAAACTTTTTAATGCTGAAAATATACTTTTCAGACATGGAAGAGGATGCCATGATGCAAATAAAGAAAAATCCCAAATGCTAGAAAGAATCACACCAAATACTAGGTGCACCCAAATATGTCTATCCCAATGGAGGATAGTGTCACCAAAGCTCAAGGCTCAAAGCATCAGAATGCCACTGGCACATGTGCACATACTATGCATCCATATGAACAAATCTAGCCCAAAAATGTCAATCTACAATGACAAAACAATGGCAAACCCAATGCCAATGAGAGCTAAATGCCTCAGGCATAAACATCATCCATGGGCATAAGCATCAATAATGTCTTATCCAAGAGAGCATAGCACGATCAGTGCATCAACAACTGCAATATGTCAAAGCTATCCCTCAACATAAAATAGCATATGTGTGCTAAATGTCCATCAATAAAGCATCCCACAAGGCAATTTAGGCCTATTAGTGCATCCAACAAGGATCACAATGCATCCAAATGGCTTGTAAAGCACCCCCTATAACTCAATGCAAACCACGAATGAGCCCACACGGCTCAAACTGCAACTAGAGTGATTTGCATAAGGTATATCAAAAAAATCACGGCTCTACAACAATGACTGCTAATGAAAATATAACCTGATATGCCTAAAACATGGGCATCACTGCATAATCGAACTCAACAAGACAATCTATAAATCTCTCTCTTTTGTTGGAACTCCAAAATCCCAACAAATGAATGGGAAATAGGGAGTCAAACCTTGCAATTGACCAGTAATAAAAAAATCAAGGTTTGAAACTTTGAATGGATTTTTGATAGAGAGACAGATGACGTCTTAGAGAGACGACACTTCTACAAATCTCCACGAAATTGCACAAGAGCTGACAGCAGGTAGGGGTCTTTGGACCTTTGAAATGCAATGGAACAGATGGTTTTGAAAACCGTGGTCCCAATCACTGGGTCCAACACACGAACTGAGAGTCTGGAATGAGCAACACAGAAGTTTTAGGACTTCTTGAGTCCATCGAAATTGACAGATTTGCAAATGGTTGCTTCAAATCCAACACATTGGCAGAAAAACATTGAAGGAGAGACAGTGAGTTAAAAATCCGACGAAATGATCCCAAATTCAAAAATGAAGGGGTTTTCAAATTCCCAAAGTGCAATGGACACCAAAAGTAGGCAATGGTTGCCTCTACAGGTCATTCCAAACTCTCGGTTCATTGAAAGAAACATGGAAATCATCAAAAAACAGCTTTTTGCTCCAAAACCACCTGCAGGCTTGCAAAAAATCACTCAGGGACTTCCAAAATCACTCAGATACTTCCAGAGGTTTTTGCAAGGTCTCTGCACACCAGAATGTAGGTAAAGTCACCCAACAGAGCTTCCCCTTCTTCCCACAGAGCTGCAACAGTAGACTTCAGGCTCGAGGCTCACACTCAAGCTCAACTAGAATACCCGTGCTCTGATACCAGTTGAGAGATCTCAACAATGGAAGTGGAATAGAAAATGGTGAGAGGAGGAGAGCACACAAGAGAGAGTGGACACTTCTTTGGTGGGTGTAGAACACCCTAATCTTCTATGTCATCCATATATATATGTGTTTGAGTATTGTACATAATCGAGGTTAAGGCACAGTGGCCTTTAACCCTCATAGAATCCACCTGCCACATCACCACAATGCCATTTCATCCTTTTTTGTTGGGGTAAGTATGATCAAGGGCTTGCTCTATGGTGTATGTGTGCATCTAGGGGAGTCACATGTGTGTTTGTGTGTGTTGTAAAGGCACATCAAGTGCTATGATGTGTCTAGTGTGTGAGCTAAGTGATGATGTAAGATAAAGGGAATCCCATTGATGTAGGGATTGATTCCCACTGATGTAGGGACTGATTGCCACTATGTAGGGAAGGTATTACCTTCTCCCCCTTTCTATAAAGAGAGTCTTCTCTCTCACAATCAATATAGAGATTTCATTGTGCTCTCACACCTCTTGCAAGATGCATCTATTCTATCCTATGGGATCCTACAAATGGTATTAGAGCTTTAGGTTCTAGATCTAGCCTAGCCTAGCATTAGATGCTATCTCTAGCATTAGATGCTATCTCTAGCATTTTATGCTATCTCTAGCATAAACTACAAGTTTCTTCATCTTCTCCATTTTCCTCCTTCTTTCCAAAATCTTTGAGAGCTCTGTTCTCTGCCTACAAATGACCATTGCCCAAACCCTCTGAGCTGAAAACTCCTCTTGTATGGGCAAACTTCAAGCTACAAGCTTTTGGTGAAATTTCGACTGTATGTGAAATGCCAACACTCACACTCCCTAATGCCTTTTCTTGCAATGCAACTTGCTGGAGCAGCCATTCCAAAATTCCTCTGAGCCAAGCTTGCACAAAAGTATGAGCTAGCTCCTGTCTAGATTTGAAGGGAAATGGTCCACCAAGGAGGGAGAAACAACAAAAAAACTAGTCGATTTTCAAGCTACTGGCTATGGCGATGTGACACGGCATTTCACCTCTCCTTGCTGGTAGCCCTTCTCTGGTATAAGGCCCTTCTACCTGCATAAAAATCCCCTTGAATAGAGCTATGAGTTGTGAGAATTGCACCCTCCATGTTCTGGTCTCTGTTTTGGACAGTTTTGACAATGTTGTGAGTTTGATGCTACATTAGATGCTACTTTAGCATTTCTGATGTTTTAAAGTGTTGAATAGCTTCAATACAACTATGGCTACAGCTTTGCTTTAAGTTGCTACACCTGGATTTGCCTGGAATGCTTTCATTTAGCCACCTCTATGAAGCATGCAAGTGAAAGCATCATTTCCATTATGTTTTGTAGTATGGAATTTGGTTACAAGCCTTTGCTATTCTAAATGCTTGTATTTTGAAGCTCTTCAACTCTTTCTAGCCTTGTAAGAGAGTAGACACTACCTATTTTGGGTTAGACCCTCTCATGGCTACCATCTTGAATATGGATAAGTTCAATGGTAAAGGCTTTCACACATGGCAGATGAAGATTAAGTTTGCATTGATGAGGGAAAACTTCTGTGAGCTTGTCAAACTTGCTTCAACTACTTTTTCAACAGCCTCTAATGCTGGAGAATCCTCAGCTCTGACACATCTGACAAGAGATCCTGCTAGAGAGGAGAAAGCCTATGGCATCATTGCTCTTAGCTTAGGAGATGACTATATTCATCACATTTCTTATTTAGAGTCTCCTTCTCAAGCTTGGCAGGAGCTTGACATTATTTTTGGTGCTAGCTCTCACATCTCAAAATTGTCACTTGCTTTCTTTGAATTGAAGATGGCTAGTGGCACTCCTTTGGCTACCCATGTCAATTATATGTGGAGTCTCATGACTCAACTTGCTTCTATCAACTCTCCAATCACTACAGATGATGCAATGGCAGTATTGCTCAAAAGTATGCCTGAAGATTATGATCATGTTGTTACCACTCTGAAAAATCTTCCTAATCTTACTCTTGAAGGTTTTACTACTGCTCTTCAAGAAGAAGAAAGGCACATGGAACTCCAGAGAGGCAATGACACAGCCTACCAGAGAGGCAATGACAGCCTATGCCATAAAAATTCAAAGGGGCAAGTTTTCACCTTGCAAACATTGTGGAAAGACTAATAACCTCTCAAAAGATTGCTTCAAGATCAATCCATGCAAACATTGTGGCAAAAACAATCACCATGAAAAGTATTATAAAGCCAAAAAGGAAGAAACTACAAAGTCGGAAACTGCCAATCTACTTTCATTTGATGAGTCTCCACATGATGAAGATTGCTTTTTAGGCACTTTGTCCTTTTGTTTACCATCACTTGGTCAAATTTTAAGGTTCTCTGCCTGGAGTAGTACTCCAAAAAGAATATGTAAATCACCTCTGGTCACCATATGATGTAGACCATGTGATATGTGTTTTGACTATCCCATTTCTATAAACCTCACACCCTTGGGAACCCTTGCTAGCATGAGATCCTAGCCATAGATTAATCCTTGACCACCATGAGATGGCATGAGAAACTATGAGACTAGATGAATCCTTGACACTGCAAGAGGCAATCCCTTGAGGGGGGTTTGTTGGGGTAAGTATGATCAAGGGCTTGCTCTATGGTGCATGTGTGCATCTAGGGGAGTCACATGTGTGTTTGTGTGTGTTGTAAAGGCACATCAAGTGCTATGATGTGTCTAATGTGTGACCTAAGTGATGATGTAAGACAAAGGGAATCCCACTGATGTAGGGATTGATTCCCACTGATGTAGGGACTGATTGCCACTATGTAGGGAAGGTATTACCTTCTCCCCCTTTCTATAAAGAGAGTCTTATCTCTCACAATCAATATAGAGATTTCATTGTGCTCTCACACCTCTTGCAAGATGCATCTATTCTATCCTACGGGATCCTACATTTTTGCCCCTCCACCTAGATCAAGCCGTATCTCTTGATCCAGGAAGAATACGAGGGTGCTCCAAAAAGGAAATACGCTTGATTTTTTTGGCTCTACGTGGTCATCACATCATGCATACATTTTGATACTTGTATCACAAAATTTTTATTCTTAGAATCAAATCCACTTCTTGCACATGTTCAAGCCTCTACATCGATGCATTTGACCCAGCACCTAAAAGGAACAAAAGAAAAAGAAAGTATTTGTTGATTTTCATCACTCGATGGTTGGTTTAGCTTTAGATTAGAGTAGATTAGTTCATCCATAGAGGAGATAACTCCAAAGCAGCCAATTAAAGCTATGCCCAAAAATTCCCAACTTGTTCCTTCTTGGAGTCAATCCCTACGTCACATGTAGTTTACATCATTACATGTCCTGGAACCCCACCATCTACACATCATTGAGTAAATATATAGTATTGAGAGGTATTGGCAAATTGTTTAGTGGGCAAGTTGCACACTATTTGATTTTGCACTCACATGCCTGTGTTGTAAAGCCTTATAGACTATTTTCTGGCATTTTTACACATTAGTTTGAGCCTTGTAATGCCTCTTGGCTATTCTCAACATCATATGCCACATCAGCCTTGTAACTGATTGGAATATATCGTAGTTCTATCTTCACCCCAATAGTTCAGATTGTAATTTGATACAGATAGTGTTTTGCAGTTGATTTAGTCAGTGTTTTTTCACATGCACTTTGGGTACATTTCTTGCATCAGGTCTGCCATTAGTAACCTCAATTTGGAGGTAGCTACTATGTTGGATAACTCAAACTATAGAACATGGAAATACTAAATGGAGACCATTCTTGTACTTTAAGACAAATGGGAGTATGTTGATCGGTCTACACCTAGACCATCTAGTGCACCACCAGTAGCAACTCCCACCATTGCTACACCACAAGCAAAGGGGTCTACACCTGCACCAATGGTGTCCACACTTATAGTAGATCTTGCCATTTCCCGAGCACAAGTAGAATGGGGCAAGAAATACAAATATGCATATCATTTGATCAAACAAAATGAGCAAGATGTCATGCTTGGACAAGTCAACATAGTGAAGATATCTAAAGAAGTATGGGATATGCTTGCAGCTCTTTATGAGTCTAAGAACACATCCAAGATTCTCACACTAAGAAACCAGATCAACTGAAGTTTTTGCAATAGCAATGAAGCTATTCATGCTTACGTAAGGATCAAGGATTATAATAATCAACTCGCAGAGCAACAAGAGAGACTATGAATCCTATAGAAATGGTTCAAGTCATCCTCAATGGACTAGGAGAGGGATCCGAGAATCTAGTCCGGAGTATTTTCATACAAAGAAAAATCTTGACACTACAAGAGCTACAGTTAGTGTTACTTATTGAAGGCCATTCAACCACGCAAAGGTCATTCTAATGATTAAGCACTCATAGACTCTGACAAAGGTAGAAGTAGAGGTAGAACATCTCAGAAAATTGGTCATCTTTATCAAAATCGGCATTAGCAACATCAACATCAACATCAACATCGACATCATCATCTGCAATAGCAGCTCATCATTATCCAAAAGGAAATCATTTGGGAGATTTCAATGATGAGGAAATGCATCCACCAATGTGCCAAGCATTTTGTGCAAACACTATCAAAAGCTTGGACATGATGAAAGAGATTGCCTTCAAGAAGTAGTATGACCCCTTAAGGAGATAAATCTAGCAACAATAAAGGGAATTTATATGGAAGGGGAAATCACCGTGGTGGACATTTAAGTCATAGTCATTATGCCAATGAACCTCATACAATGTATCTTGCAAGTGAGGATATGCAAAAGAATACATCATTGCACATAACAAAGCATCAAGAATGGGTTATAGAGATGAAACTAGTAGAAGGACCTAAGAATGTTATCTACATAACAGATAACACACCAAATCTAGTTCAAGAAGGCATTGTCCCTATGAACAATTTCACTAGTAGTACAAAAGGATTGGTGAAAGATGTACTCTATCTTCCAAAGCTTAGCAAGAACCTCTTATTAGTTGGGCAAATGACATAATACAACTATTGAGACATATTTGATGGAGATGAATGCACAATCAAAGATAAATCCAGAGGATATCAACTACTAGTAGAAAAAGAGGTCAAGGAAGGATGGTTATTCAAGATGCTAGCTTCAATACCATATTTATGTTCCATGTCAGCTCAGCAGCAACAGATGACACTTTCTGCAATATGGCATAAGAGATACGAACATGTCAATTTCAAAAGCTTGATGCAATTAAGAAATCAAATATGGCACTTGGAATTCTGAAACTATAGTTTCTTTGAAAAGTTTGCAAAGCATGTTGCTTTAGTAAACAAAAGAGAACCAATTTTGGTAGAAACAACTTTTGAGCAAGAGGCGTTCTTGATTTGATTTATACAAATGTATGAGGTTATGCGTAGACTCGTAGCATCAATGGTTCACTTTACAACTTGACTTTCATTAATGACTACAATAGATATTGTTGGGTCTATTTTCTAAAAGAAAAATTTGAAGTCTTTTCCAGATTTCAAGAATTCAAAGCCATGGTTGAGAATTAGATAGGTAAAAAGATCAAAGTCATGAGATTGGACTGAGGAGGTGAATAAATGTCTTCAGCGGTAAAATTTTTTGTAGAAGTAATGGCATTTAAAGACAATTCACACATGCAAATAATCCTCATTAAAATGCAACAATTAAAAGGAAGAATGGGACTTTAACAAACAGTGCTAGAGCAATGCTCAATGAGAAGCATCTTTCGAATCAATATTGGGCAAAAGCAATTGCCACTGGAAACTACTTGCTTAATTGGCTTTTGACCGAATTGATTTCAGATATGACAGCTTATGAGGCATTCACTAGATACAAGCCGTGCATTGGCCATCTCCACACGTTTGGTTGCATATCATATGCCCACATCCGTGATGATCATTGCAAGTCATGTAAAGCATCATGGTTGGCTATAGTGAAGAGATAAAAGCATACAAGTTGAATGATCCCATCAACCAAAAGGTAATAATCTTTAAAGGTGTAATTTTTAATAAAGAATCAGAATGAAAAACACCAAATACATAAGAGATGGTCACACTGATTTCTCAGTCACGGTTGATGAAGAAGAGCAAGAATTGCCAAAGAACCCTCTAGTAGAGCAGCAACTCAAATGGTCTACTAGGGGAAGTACACTGCTAGCAAGGTTAATGTATGCTCAAAAACAAAAAGCAATTCAGATTGAAACCACCAATTATGCTCTTATGACTACCATCATGGCTCCAAAAATCCAGTGCACTTTGAAAATGCACTTGATAAGCCAAAATGGCAAATTGCTATGAATGAAGAAATGAAAGCTTTGTACAAAAACAATACTTGGGAATTATACAACCTTACACAAGGAAAGAACATTGTAAAGAAATGGGTTTACAAAGTGAAGTACAATCCAAATGGAAGCATAGAAAGATACAAAGCTAGACTAGTTGTTGCAAAAGGCTTTGCACAACAATATGGTTAAGACTATGATGATACTTATGCTCCAGTAGCAAAGATAGATTCTATACAATTTTTGATATCACTAGCGACACTCAACAAATGGAATATGTACCAGCTAGATGTAAAAAATGCTTTTCTCAATGGTTACCTAAATGAGGAAGTCTACATGTAGCAACTAGAAGGGTATGTTGAACTAGGGAAAGAGCATTAGGTTTGCCACCTCAAGAAAATCTCTATGGCTTAAAGCAAGCACCCAAAAGTTGGTATAGCAGAATTGACAAGTATTTTGCTGATCTGGGATACATGAAGTCAATGCATATCATACTCTCTACTACAAAGCTCAAAGGGAAGGCCTATTTCACGATGTTGATATTGAGGGAAGGTGTTGAGGATTCATCTCAACATAATGTATTATCACATGTGCATAGCACTAACATAAAGATTGCTAAAAAGAAACAAGATTTAGAAACCCTAACCTTAACCCTAACCCTAACCCTAAAGGGGTTTGTATATATTCATTATTTTCAACTATATCAGTGTATAGCTAGTCATTTGTGGTGTTCTCTCTACCTGTGTGCTCTCTCTCCTCATCTCCACTCTTCTCCACTCCTCTCTCCATATTTGTTCACTTAGTTACCTTTTCATCTACAGAAAAACTCTGGGAACCACTCACTACATGCTTGGAAGAGGTAAACTGCACATCACACATTGCATATGGAACTCTAGCACATTGATCCCTAAGAGATCTCATCAAATCATATCCTATGACCATGACAAGGTACTATGTTCAGAGATTTCAAGGAATGAAACGATCACTAAAATAAGATCAAATGATAATTGAAAAGTTTGGGCTCCTATGGGTCCAAAATGCACCAGAGTATGGAGTATCAACAAATGAGGACATGTGTTGTCAATGTTGTGGATAGATACATCACAATAGATAGTTCAAGCTTAGCATCAACAAATGTTGAACTTCAAACACACAAACACAAAGAGAAGAAACAAGCATTGTAGGTTTGGATTTCCAAGTCCTCCCATGACAAAATCTTCCATTCTTTTCCCCCTAGAACCATCCTTAATAACATCTCTTATAAAGGAGAAGATAAATAAGATTGAGAAGGTCTTGGTGGATCCTTGTACTATGACACTCGAATTCAACAATTTCTTGTAGAATGTTGGGTTAATGGAAGAACAATACATTGAAAGCTTACATGTAAGAGTAGCACAACCCACGTTGCTAGTACGAAGGCAACCAAAATATATTTATGCAAAAAATTTCAATCCAAAAATGTCCAAACTATGGGGTGCAAACATAGATATAAAATCTGTCTTGAACTCACATGGTGCAGCAGCATACTACACATCATACATGACAAAAGTAGACAAAGAAACTACACAAGCAATCAAACAAGCAATGACAACATGTTTGGATACCAATGCTCCAACATATGAGCGAATATGAAAGGTCAATAATTCTATTCTCAATATGCAACATATAAGCATGCGGCAAGCATTATATATAGCCTAATCTCTACCTCTCACAAGTGGCACCATAAACTTCAATTACATTAATATAAGCACTCCAAAAGACTGGACACTACTACAGAAAAAGTGCAACCAGTTTGAAAGGATGGATCCAAATATTACATATATTTTTTTTGAAGATCAAATAAAGAAGTACTGTAAGCGCAACATTTAACATGCCACATCTATGTCTGGTAGAGTTCACTGTGCAATACACTAGCAACAGAAAAGGCTTGCATATAAGAAAATTCCCGAAGGTAATTGGTTTAATAATTACAATAGAGAAAAAGATCTAGAAAAAAATTTTAGGTAGCTATGCCTTGCTGTACTTGCCATTCATTGGGAATGAACATATACTTACCAATGAATTTCTATCATGGCACAACAAATACAAAGGACAGCAAGAAGCAATAAAACAAAATAGACAACAATTCAATAAACTGTTAGTCAAAGACATTGGAAGCATAAGAGAGAATGCAATAGACAACACATTTTCCATCTGAGGTAGCGCAAACTAATGAAGGCTTGATCTTGCTATAGAAGCTAAACCTAGCATGCAAGAAAAGACAAATTCCAATATCTAAGAAATTTATAGACAAAACAATCCCAAATCATGAAATTCACTACAAAGTTAGACAGCTTACACAAGATCAATGGGTCTTCCTAGAAGATTTAATGTTGTAGAAGCATACAAAGCACGATTCATTGATAAAATTATTCCTCACAAAAAATGCGGGCACTAGCATAACATTCACACTGCTTCTTCTTGTCCAGCAGTTCTACGACATTACAGTCACAAACAAACATCTGAAGTTGATGTTTTGAGAGTGTTGCTCTTATCGTACACAAGTAGAGAAGCCTTCAACATAGGAGGTGCAACCATACACTCTACATTACACTTGCCTCTACTAACCTCCAACCACACAAGCTTTCCTCCAACAAGCTACAAAAACTATCAACACTATACAAGAACTTGGAACTTTTAGTGTTTGATAAGGTTTCTCTAATAGGGCAAAACATATTCATTATAGTAGACATGCATATGCATGAAATAAAGCACTACCACATGGAGCACTTCGGAGGAGTTGATGTGTTGTTATATGGAGACTTATGCCAAGCAAGTCCAACAAAGGATGCATGGATTTTCTCAAACAGGCCTACAAGCACAACAATGTTACCCTCTAATTGAAGAAATAATATTTGATGTTAGGAGTTAACAAGACCTGTGCATCAAGAAAACACATGCTTCCCTGTATTGAATATAATATGTGTCGATCAACACACAGATGAAGACATTACGTACCCTAATTAGCATTACACAAGACAACCAACACAAAAGCATACTTTACCACATCTTTTTTACACAAACGTTTCCAAGGATAAAGACAATAAAATGAAGTCTTCCAAGTCCTAACATGAACAACCCATACATTAAAAGCAAAGGACACATGACACAAGACATGTGGTAAGACAATTAAAATCCCAAATGATCCCAAGGTAATGGCTAGATTGCATACTGAGCTACATCTAAAAGAAGGAATGCTCATGGAGATATGTTCATGAAACCTCAACACCGAAGATGGCTTGATGAACCGAGCTGATGGTATATTCAAAACATTTGAGAATAGGGGCAAGACAAGAACACTATGGATTGAATTCAATGACACATTGGTAAGAACACACACACACTGAATAGTTTCTTGTACAATGAAACAACCCTGCAAAATTGGACTCCAATCCTTCTAGTAGCAAGGAAATTCCAAATAGATAAAAGCAACCTAAACACAACTACAAGAACACACATCCCAATCAACTAGCTATAGCAATAAGAAGGGTGCAAATTTTTTGAAGCCCATCAAATCTTATTGTACTGCATTAAGAGGCCTAAACTATCCAATTTTGACACATAGCCATACTTGAGATCAACCGAAAATATATGGATATTTTTGTCACCATGTATAGATAAGTAACTCGATCGAGTCTAGAATTTTCTAGGCTCTATTTTTGGGTGAGAGGTGTGCAAGTACTTATGTCCATATGACCTTGGTTTTTTTTATTGAGTAAAGGATATTAGTTTTTTTTGTTGGTTTTTATATATAGAAGTATAAAAAAGAAAAGGATACAGCCTTGTAAAAGGCAATTACAATGTATAGTGGCATTCCTCTATTATTAAGCTAATCAATCTTAAAGATCCATTATGCTAACTCTTAAACACCATCCTAATAGAACTCTCTAGTTCCTTATACCACACACCAAAGTCATATGGCTTCAAAAAATCCTTTTTGTTTTGGGCCTTCCAGATGCACATTGTAACTATAGCTCTCACCACCTGCCACCCTTTCCACAAATCATCATTCATACCACCTCTATCTCTTAATAAATTCCACCTTAATGGAAATCCTATTTGCATCTTGTTGAACTAGCATGCTATCCTCTTCCACACTGGCATCACAACATGGCACTCCCACAAGATGTGGAAATGGTTCTCCTCCTTTGATTTGTAGAATGCACAAAATGGAGAGACTCTTTGATTCCATTTAGCAATCCTAGTCTTCACTGGGACCTTGCCAATCAACACTTTCTAGAGCATTACATTATGCTTAAAGTAAGGAGTAACCTTCAAAACTACATCAAGTCTTCTTCTCCACACCTCCAAACTATCCCTCTTGACGCTCTCCTCAACCAACTTTTTTTTGCTATCCCTGCAACCCATGGACATTGATCATTCCATAAATCTTTTAAGGAGCACCTCTGAATTGCCCCTCTTGCCTCATTAACAAAGCCCTTCAAATTTCCATTATCAACATAGACCTGATTAGTAGGCTAGTCATACCTTATATTGGTTTAAATACTTTGTATGATCATCTTCTATGCATTGGTGGACACGTTATACATCTTGCCAAACTCCTCACAATTCAGCCACGTCCTTCTACCAGAGTCCCAAATACTTCTAAAAGTGATCACACCTCTACTACAAAAGTTCCTAACATGCTTGGCTTAAATCGCCAATGGTTTAAAGTGCCCTCTATCGGCCAAGTCTATCAACTAGAGTGACCTTCCCAGAGAAGCACCTCCTTGCATGAGGCATGAGAAAACATAACCTTCCAAAGTCTTATCAGCTTTGCAAGTAATTATAATTATGGTATCTTGATTTCATAGTCATTTAATACTATATCCTGCCCTGGGTATCCTGCCCTGGGTGCAACAACCCTCCAAGGTTCATTCCATCATATCCTAAATCTTGCTATAGCTACTCCAGGTTGCTCACAGTCGAGCTTCAAGAAACCACTTTGCACACAATGTTATATATTTTTGGGTACTCATACTTTCTAAGCCAAGGCCTCCATTTGTTTTGCTGGTTGTCATAATGCTCCAGTCAATGTATTGCCATTGTCCTCTCTAAATAAAATCTCTAATCATCTCATCTATCTTCTTTAAACCATTTTTTGACAATGGGAATGCTGATATAACATAGATTGAGAAAGAAGACAAAATTGCTTAGCAATGACAACCTCCCAGCAAAAGAAACCTTGGAGTTCTCCCTCACACAAAAATTTTCTAGAGTTTGTTTAAGCACCATATGAATTTATCCTTCAGATTAATTGCAAAACCAACTAGGCATCCCAAATATCAAACCACTTCTCCTGCTCTCTGCATCCACTTAAAAAAAATTGATGCAGTCCATACTGGCAAATCTCCCCAACCCACCCACATAGCAATTGTTTTGTCTTGATTGATTTGTGAGTTAGATAGCACTTCAAACTCTTCAAACATAGGACCAAAATTCATGACATTGTCCTCCCTACCCACAAGAAGATTGGTGCTATCGTATGCAAAAAATTGTGTACAAAATGAAGAGCCGTCAGGCAAAGGCAGGAACAATGCATCCTTGCCTTTAGTAGTAATCTAGCTGGCATAATAGCGGCTCAGTGATGACAATAGCAAAGAACAAAGGTGCCAAAAGGCACCCCTATTGAATTAACCTCTTTAAGGCAGAGGATTGTCTTAAGTAGCCATTCAACGAGACAGTCTAGTAGACACATTTGAGAACAACACGGTCATCATATTGTAGAATCCTTTTTTAAATCCCAATTTCTCCATGGTAGCCCTGTTGTAAGCTTTCTCCAAATCAAGGTTCAGAACTATAAATCTCACATCACGCTATACTACTGGTGGGCTAATAGAACATTAAGGACTATATCATGGATATTCCTTCCAAAGACAAACTCGTATTGCCTTTGCCCCCCCTTTTCCATCACTTTATACACATAGTTCAACATTGTGAGTGGCCTCTAGTGCCCTAGAAGCACCCTATTCTTGACTTTTGGGAATTAATTTCACATTCCCTATATTGAAACTATGAGGCATGTAACCTTTCATAAAGCACCACTTAATTACCATAGTCATATCTCTACCACATATGTTCTAGTAATGTTAACAAAATTCTATAGGCATCACATCAGAGCCAAGAGACTTTCCTTTGGCCATTGATAACAAAATGAACTTTATTTCCACACTAGAAAACGGTCTTTGCAAACAACTGGGATACTTCATAAGGATTCCACATCTCTAAATATTGCTTAGAAAAGCATCTAACACTAATGGAGGTTCATAACCAACAACATTAGCCAAATCTTCAATAAAAATTTATGCAATCTTCTTTTCTTGGTACACCATAATCCCATCACTATCTATGATTGACAATATATACTCGTGCATTCTTTTCTCTCTTACTGTTTTGAAGAAAATAATAGTTGATCTATCTCCATCTTGAATTTGCCTTATGCCTGATTCAATCTTGAGAGAAGTTAACCTCATATGTTCAATCAACCTCAAAAGCAGCTCCACTACACTTAATAGACTGAAGGTAGCATACATTCTCCGAGAGTCTTTGAAATTGCAACTAGCAAACATTCTCTAGACCAAAATACATCTTTCTCTTGTATTCTTGTCACTCTTGCTCTATTTTGATGAAACTCTCTGGCCAGTTGCGTCATAGATTTAATGCACTCATTCCATGGTATAATAAGATTTGTGAACTATCGTGACTCATTATTATGCTCACTTTGAACCGCGTAATCAAAACTCTATAATCCAAGAAAGGAAGTATTAAACTTGAAAGAAACTTGACCTTTGTTCATTTTGGTCTGATGATAGTACATCCATTAGCACCTTGCCTCAAAGCTCAGGCATTATCCACCACAAACCGCCTTTAGTGAAACAAACTCTATCTAGTATGGTAGCTCTCCAGCTCTGATTAGAGAGTCTATTATGCCATATAAATCTTCTACAAATTCTATCTAGTATGGTAGCTCTCTAGCTCTGATTAGAGTGTCTATTATGCCACGTAAATCTTCTACAATCTTTAAATGGTGGTGTTGTACTCTACCCAATCAACAAACTTGCATGCAGTAACTAAGTTCTCCCACTCATCTCATTCCTGCCCCAACATTGACATCACCTCATGTGATCTATCTGCAGTGTCATAGGTATTATTTCAGTCCCCTAGGCATATTACATCTTTACCTGCAAGTGAATTTCTAAGTCTTAGCCATAAGAAATCCCTCTACACTTAATTGTTAGGGGCATACATCGAAATGACAAAGAAATTGAAACCTTATACATCAAATCTCAACCATTAAAAATTCACCTACTTCATCCTTCGAAACCAAAATCACAATAAGATTAGTAGACAAAAGCATTTATGTATCCCCCTTTCCATTCACATGACAATTGCAAATCATCCAATACCCCGGAAGCTTCCCATCTATGTGCTCATTCTACCTAAATCAAGCTCTTTCAATGATACAAACAACGGCTTTTTTCTTAGCACTACCTTCCTAATAACTGATACTTTCTTCCATTTGAAACACATCCCTCGAATATTCCATGTCATCATGATAATAAGAAGCTTCGTATTTGACACTTGCATGCTAGTTAGCAGAATCATGCTCTATCTCATCTGCCAATTTCCTTACTTTACCCTTAGTAGGCTATAGTGACGCACTCTTTTTAACCACTTCCTTACCAGATTCACTAGAAAGGATCTTCGCTTCCTTCTCCACACCTTTTTCCTATGCCACTTTTTTATAAGTTTCTTTAAAAGAAGATGAAATTTCTTTGCCTTTTTTACTAGGTAGTTTCTCCTTCCCTAGATCCTTGCTGCTTTTCTTTCCCTCCTAAGTATGTGTGATCTTTTGTTTATCAGCATTGTGGGCCTCCCTTCCTTGTCCAACACCCTTGTTAATTGCATCTTTATCACTCTGAAGTTTAGCACTCTTTGGATCCTCAAAAATTCCATCATGCATATCGTCATTCTTTCCTTTATCTTGCATGCAGACCTCCTCTAGTTCAAGTAAACACTACAAATCTTTTGCATGATGCCTAGGATAGTCATGTGCAAAATGGCTTGAGGATCGGCACAGCTAGCATGCATCAAAGAAGAGAGAGAGAGAGAGAGAGAGAGAGAGAGAGAAAGGATTACAAATGACATAGCTACCTATACAATCTGTTGTATTGAACATAATAATGAATATATACATGAGAACCCTTTTGGGTTAGGCTTAGGGTTTCCCCTATTGCCCTATCTAAATGGTGCAATTTACACCATCCTTAACACCCCCTCTTAAATTGCATTGGGTAAGTAGACGGTGCATGGACAAGAACTTTTTTGTGGATTTTTTTGGGTGCATATGATAGCATCCAAAATTGAAAAGAATTAGAGTAGTATGTGCATGTGTGAGCACAGTGTGACTACGTAGTGGAAGCCTATAGAATGAGTACAACTTATACAATCCTATTGAGAGATGTGCATTTCCCCCTCTTAAGCTATAGCTCATCCTTCACCTTTGGGAATAATACCCAAAAGATAGATCAAAGGGATGAGGAAGGAAATCCAAAAAATGAGAAGTCCACCTAAATTAAATACTAGTTGATCAAAAGATAATTGCGTGAATGTGAGTAGATCTATGGTTGTTGCATGCTAGACATGTCATAAGTTGCCATGGACTATGCAACTACTTTGTAGAAGAGGCATCTGGATATGAAGCTAGTCAATGTAGCTATGGAGGAAGAATATGAAAGGGTGTCACCACCTAAGAGAATTGACAACAATCTGTGAGGTATGTTGCAGTAGAACTATAATCTTTGTCAAATGATGTGGCAAAGAAGACCACATAGTTGATGTGGATAGAGTGATCCAGGGGCTGAAAATTTGGGGCCAAAGTTGCAAGTATAATACTCTACTCTACTGAGTGAGAGGCCCGTAAAACTAGCAAGATATAGGAACTTGCCCAACCTATATGCTCAACTATCATGAGCTGAAGGTGATCTGACGTGTGCATGGATAAACATCCATTGGCATGGGATGAAGAATCTATCAAAGACTCAAGGTAGAGCCGACAGTATAAAGGCCTCTCAATCCAAGGGTGGTACAATGTGGCATGACTAAGTTGATGCTAGAGGAACATGAACATTGATATGCTGATCATTGCTGATGAAAACTATGCCCAAGGATGTAATATGCTCCGTATTAGAGGTGAAAGCATTAGTGATCGTGGAAGCTAGAATAGAATCAACTAAAGAGCTAAATGCATTGTGGCATGTATCTTTGCATGCTGAAGATGTGAGTGCCTCGTACAAAGGACTTGCCTGTTGAATAGTTGCATGATCAGTGGTGGTGAACTCCTACTATGTATCTGCATCATCTATGGCAAAAGATGTAGTTAACTCTATGCATCAAGATGATGGCTGTGCATTATCACTCCCACCTACATCATCACAGATTGATTCTAGTGATGCACATCCATCATCTTGATGCATAGAGTCGACATGGTTGTGCATCAATCTGTGCTACTATAGATGCGAGTGCTGATGTGAGGGTTTCTAGTTTCTAAGCAGAAATCCCCAAGCGGTGAGCAGCATGTCAGAGAATATGGCCAAAATCACTATTCTTGGACCTAAATGTAGTACATCACATCACCAATATTATTCCAAGGAATATGTATATTTAGTATTTAATTATTCAATGTGAGGGAATCTCTCATCGCAATATGTTTAAAACACATGTACCAAACCCAACAATATAACAAGATAACAAAGATATCAAAGAACCAGCAGTTAAAAATGTCAGGGAATCTTTCATTGTTATATGTTTAAAACACATTTACCAAATTGAGATATATTATAAAATGACAAAACTGTAAAAAATAACACCATGTAGACACTAATTCAATTGCACCATTTATGTAGTGAGAATTTGATGTGCATTATATAGCCACAAAATGGCAGCGCAAATCTGCAGCAGCAGGCGAAAGACCCATGCAGACATGTCATGACCACAAATAGTACACAAAACCACAATGTAGTGAGCAGTGCCTTGGCACAAAATGTTTTCTATCTATAGAATACCACAGTAGCAGGTACTTATGTCCACATCACGGGATTCTTGAAAGTGCAGTGTAAAGATCTTGTTTTGTCATTGATGCTTGATGGACCTCTTTGTGATTTTCTTCATTTAGACCCAAGTACTGCAATAGTATGTAGTAAATGTTCTTGCAAGGAATGTAATGATCCAATCTTCCAGACCTAAATAGGAAGTCTTCGCAAGTGCAAGATGGAAAAATAGATATGGTCATTGTATATTGAAGCCCCCTCATGTGAGACCTAATTGTACCAACAATAACCTCCGCATGCTCCTTAGGCTCCACCTCATTCACATGAAGCACCTCACATTCCATAACCCTTGCTAAATCCATCCTTGCTTGCATATCTTTAGTTTTTTTTAAAAAAAAGACAACTCTCTGACCCTCTCGATTCTGGTCTCGCTTGATTCTCCAAACGTTTTTTATGGCCATGTTCAGATTTCCTTGACCCTTTTTGAAGTGGTTCTTCTAGAACAAATCCTCCTTCTATAAGAATATGCAACTCTTCCAAGCTGATATTAGTTCCTTCAACAACCTTCCACTTTGCTGGTGTGCTAGCTGTTTGATACTCAGGTTTGTGGGAGTCATCTTTATGGAGATTGCAGAGGACATGACTTTGGTCTTTTCTTCTACTCTGTTCTAATATCTCCAAGTTCAATTCCACTTTCGTGTGCCACTCCAAGTTCTGTAGCCACATCATTTGTAAGGTCAATGAAATTTCTTTTCGAATAGGATTGTTTACTCCACATAGATTCTCTTCTTCTCAGTTTTTGCATTGTCGGACCTTCACCAATGTGTTTGCCTCTCATGTAGAATACTTGTTTACTCCCTTGCAAGATTGCTACAGTCATGTTAGTGATGCATGCATCATACAATGATACATACTTGATGCCATTGTTTGTGCTCAACCAACTACCATGGATTGATTCAGACAGGGTAGTCTTAGGAACAAGGTAACGTTCTTTAGCCTCCATCTCCTACACAAGAATAAGAAATCAACTTTGGTAAGGAGGAAGCAGCGATGGAAAATTTTAATGGATTAACAATATTAAAAATTTCAAATCACTCACTTTCAAAATGTATTCTCCCCAGTGGTAAACTCTTGAGTGCCACCACATAAGCCATGTCTGAATAAAGTGGATGTTGCCTTCGATTGCATCATCATTTTCAAGCCATTCACACAATGATTTGAATGCATGCATGGCAGCCTCCTTGGTTGGAGAATTCTTCCATTGTCTACATTTCATCTTGAACTCCTCTTGGTCATGAGGTGGGATGCATCTTGTAGCATGCTTATGAAGATTATCCTCTCGATGCCACAAACAAGTGCACTCCTTTGCCCAGCATCACATTCTCTAGGCCCCCATTAAAGACAATCCTAACAGCCCTCCAATTTGCCTGAGCTTCATCCCCCATGAAACCATGAAAGTCTGCTTTATGAAAACCCTCTTTCTCCATGACTTGGTTCAACAATTCCCAAAATATCACCTGAATCTCTGTGTCCTCACCTTTGAAATCCCCAATGGCTATTGTTTGGGGTTCTTGAAGATGAGGGTTGTAAACATGGCAAGCCATGGTCGACCAACCTCGAATCCTCTTCACATGATCAAAGTAAACCTAGCACTGCCCAAGCTCTCCATTGGGTTGCATCTTGTTGTGACTAGGTCCACACTAGAGCCAGGACCCTTTGTAGACATCTTGAAAATGTGGCATCTATTGAAGGATAAAAAAGATAATTGTCCCAGGAAAACAATACTTTGGATTTATTCGTATCAACTCCTTGACTTCAATTCCAAAATACTATCAAGGCTTTGTTCACCTCCACCCTTTTGTTCCTCCACATCCTTCTTCCATCTAGACACCCTACATATAGGCACAAAAGAGAACTCATTAAACTCAAAGTTAGAACTGTGCATTCAAGAAGAAGAGTAATGAAAAAGCACTAAACACCTCACCTCTTATTGTCAAGCAAAGGCTCCATCTTTTTTAGCAATGAATCCAATTCAGTGTCAGTCAAGGATTGGATTGTTCATTGTTTGGAATGATACCTTCCAACACCATCTCTTCAGCCACCATCTTTTGCAAAGCCTTAGGCCTAGAAGGATGCTTACTTTCCACCATTTTAGAAACCTTTCCTTTCAACTCCTCCAACTCACTCCTAGATGATCCCTCCGCCACCAAATGCATATGAAAACCAACATGAATCGCACATCTACTCACTGGATGCTCAATGGTGTCTCTTGGAAGACATATGTACAATTTGCAAGGATAGTTGGCAATGCAAAGTGGACTATTCTTGCAATGATAGCATTTGAGAGTACCATCTATGACTTGGTGGATCTCAAGAATCTTTATTAGTCGTCCCTTCCAATGACTCTCATTTCTAACACCTAGTCTCATAAAGAAAGGACACAAATTACTATCACATTGCAATCGACCTACACATTTTCTCAATCTAACTATCCCATTGAAGCTGGTGATATTTGTTGTAACATACTCACTCTAGACATGACCATTAAACTTGTTTTCCAATCCTACTGTCTTTTGCTCGTGTGAAGTTGGAGGCAGCTCAAGCAGAATATTTCCATCATATGACCTGGGTAGCTCCTTGACAAATTTAATTGAAGAGACTGTTTGAAAAGAAATAAAAAGAGAACTAGAAGTGGTAATTTACGTAACAAGTCAACGACACTGTGGAATGGCTTATCTTTGTCTCTTTCTATTGAAGGCAATCTATCCCGAGTCACAATGAACTTATTCCCAAATTGAATGTCCAAGGTATATTCCCTCCCATTCCTCTCATTGCAAATGGCACTTCAAACACAACCTCTCGCTGCCTATGACACATTTATACACTAGTGAATCCTGATGGTAGAAGAAATCAAATTAAAGATCGAAACTATTTCATTCTCCTCAAGCATGCACACACCATTTTGAGCAACCTTTTGTAGCAAAAAAACACCATTCTCGTCATGAAGCATAGTACTACTCTCCATTTCCATCAGAAATCTTTTGAACAACGATAACTGCTCTTCCTTTTATAGAAGAAGCTTCAAAATATGTGAAAGCAATTGCAGTAGACTATAGAAATCGAGTCAATAGAGAGGAAATATCTACCTTGCAATGCCCCATACATAATGCCGAAAAAGGAAGGGAAAGTTTTCAAAGGTGGACGTAGCTCACATGCCAGAGAAGTTCAAAGTTGCGCAAGCAAAAGAACAAGAATGGTCGCAGCTCACAGAAGTAAGTGGTAGAGGTAGTATTGAATGCGAAATGGTCACCTCAAATACTATGTGGAGCTACCCAAGAAAAATGATGGTTGAACTGAAACATGGAGGCAAGTGCTCGAGTAGTGATTCAGTAATGACAGTTCTTAAATTGTGTGGCACTCATGAAAGGAGGGGGTATAGTTTATAAATGCCATTATTCTTCTACCATGGAAGGTGGAGTAGTGATACACTAATGAGAGCTTGAAAAATGTGTGCCACCAATGAAAGGACGGGGTATACTTTTAAATGCATGTATTCTTCTAAAATTTAAGGGGGTGATTAAAAACATTCTTTTAAATGCATGTATTCTTCTAAAATTTAAGGGGGTGATTAAAAACATTTTTAGGGGGTGATTGAAAATATATGCAGTTCTAAAGGATAACAGATAAATGTGCTTATACTGATATTGCTCGTGCATCTTGCCCGACGTTTAGCTAGATGGTTTACGCCGCTGCCTTATGTTGTGTAACGAACTACCTTATACGTTCTATAGACGATGAAATCGTGCAGCTTACTGCAATTCTATCCTCTCCGGCACCTGCCTTTCTCTCTACGCTTGTCTCATGAGCCTCCAAAGTGGCTCACCCATTCCCTTTAAATCGGCTGTCTCGCAACCGTTTAACGTCTCCCTCAGTCTTGGGTCGCAACACTGGCATTTTCATTTCAGTTGGGACCTTAAGCTTCATGCCTACAAGCTTCTATCTCCCCTATTCCGCCACGGAATAGGGGATTTAAAGAAAAGCATTACGCCTCTCACTCCCTCCCCTGCCAGCAAAACCAATGCTGCAGCCTTTTGTTTGTACTCGAATCAAAGTGCCGCCCAGCTTGTCTCATCAATAGGTTGGCTGATCCTCAAGTCTTCGCGCAGAACATGGCTGGAGTCTCCAACCTCACTCGCGTTCCATTTATTAATTTGCCAGTGTACGAGTGCTCAGGTTGGTTCCCTCACCCTGAGAGAGACAACAAAAACATTTACGCTTGTTACATGCTCGTTTGGCCATGGAAGCACTCGAGGTATATCACCTGGAGACAATGTCCTTGATTTATGCGCGGCACTTGGAGGCAAGTCAGTCGCCATTTTGCAGCAATTGGGCCTTCCGTCTGGGAACCTCACTGCAAACGAAGTGTCAGTTGAACGCAGGAAGAGGCCCTGGAAGGTTTGAATCCTACGTTGTTGCAACCTTAGTAAAGCAGGTAAGAATAAGATATAAAACCAAGAATAAGAGAGAACCGCAATGAATTCACCATCGTGGCTGCTGCTCTCAACCTTCTGTAGCTCAAGTTCTACCAAGGCTGAGCTTTTTGGCACTCTTACCATCGTGGCTACTGCTCTCAAACTTTTGATCTGGATTTAAAGAAAATCATTATCCATCATGGCTATGGATCCAAGGTCCTCCTCCTATTCATTATCTCATCACACTCCTCTATATCAAAACGATCCAAGGTCCTCTGCTTCGTCTTCCTTGGAAGGGCAACCTCTTCGTTGGTTCAATAGCCGCCATGGCCCCTTCTCCCTGTAAAGAGGTAGATCTCAATACCAATGCATTTTTTGGTAGCATTCTATTGTCATTGGCGAATTATACATTCTTACGTGTTCTTAATCTTGCCAAAAACAAGTCTGTAGGGAAGACCCCTATGCAATTCAACTCTCTCAAGAATCTCAATTATGTCTCTCTGTCGACTAATCAGCGCAACGGAAGTTTGTCTTCGCTGGCAAATTGTGAAAATCTGGTGATCCTTGTACCCACCAAAAACTTTTTCACCAAACCTATCCCCCTATTAAGAATAGGGGATCATGAGCAAGTGTTCACCTCTTAATGTCACTCTCCCATTATTCCACCTGCAGAATAGGGGATTGCATAGTTTTTGGAATGCACTTGATAGGAATTGCATGGTTTTTTGAATGTATTTAATAAAATAAAGCGTCTTTTTGATGAAAGGAATGCATCTTTTGATGAAATGAAGAATGTTAAGTCCCTTATTGCCATTAGTATCCTTGCATCTCAAGCATCCAAGCATATAGAAGATCACTTGGAAGCTATGTCAAAGCTTCAAGTTGATGGATTAGGGGATTGCCATAATATTGCTCCTTGCATCTCAAGCATCCAAGAATATTGAAGATCACTTGGAAGCTTCAAGTTGATGGCCTCCCTATGATATTTTCCAGCAGAATAGGGGGAGAGGCAACACTACATCACTTGGAGGCTACATCACATCTGGCTACTGCATCTGATAATGTCCAACCGGGCTTCAAGTTGATGGCCTCCCTCCCCTACTCCGTCGATGGAATACGAGAGAGGCAACACTATTTTAGTGTTCTTGTTTCTTGCACAGCACATTGTAATGAATGTGCCCTCCCTGCTATGCAATCACTATGCACCCTTAATGCCCTCCCAACCCTATTCCATTGGTGGAATAGGGGGAGAGGCTTCATTAAGATATGGGAGAGACCTTCTATCTCAAACATCCAAGCATGTTGAAGATCACCTAGATGGCCTCCCTACCATAAGATATGGGAGAGACCTTATATCTCAAGTTAAGAGACTTTACTAAGATATGGGAGAGACCTTGTATCTCATGGCTGCCCACTATGCTACATAGCCTCTCCCCCTATTCCACTAGTGGAATATGGCAGGGAGGCCTTCATGAAAAAAGAACAATGGCCTATCTGCTTAGCTCATGGATGCCCAAGATCATGGCTGCTTATCTCAGGGATGCCTAGTTCACGCATGCCCAAGCTCATATATGCTTTAGCTCATGGTTGCTTAACTCATGCATGTCCAAGCTTTATCTATGATTTAGCTCATGGCTACTTCAGCTCATGGCTCATGGCTAAACAGCCACAAGAACAATACATGGGTAGCCCCATAAGGTGATGCTAAAGTATATAGGGCAGCCATTAGGTGATGCTAGAAGGAAATATGTAGCAGCAGAGAGCATATAGAGTAGCCATGACATAAAGTAGTCCTTTCAGTGAACCTTAGAATAAGAAGAGAAGAGAAGACATGGGCAACATCAAACTGAGTAGAATCTTCCTTGGTAGCTAGGTCAAAATACATTGTAGCTGGAGTAGGATTTTGAGATAGCCAAGCTACAAGCTTGGGCATCCATGAGCTAAAGCATATAGGGCAGGTAATGTTAGAAAAAAATATGTAGCATTTGAGAGCACATAGAGCAGCCATGAGCAACCATTCTTGCTTTTCATGAGAGCACATAGAGCACACAGAGTGTGCATAGAGAGCAGCATTTCAAAGCACATAGAGTAGCCATTCTGGATTTCATGAAGGCCTCCCTGCCATACTCCGCTGGCGGAATAGGGGAAGGAGCTGCATTCAAAAGTTTGGAGAGGCTACATTCCACTGTCATTCTTGGTGTATCAGCCCCGTGGATATATGCAAGTATATTCTTTTGTAGACACCAAACTGTTGTAACTTCCCATTGCTTCAAATGCTTCAAATGCTCCAACTGCATACTCTTTACTTTCATAATTCTCTAGTTGCTATGCCAATACTTATTCCTGACTTTACTACAATCACTATTTGCAGGTTGTCATTTGGGATATTGGAAGATGAAAATTTTGGGGGAATCGGACAGAGGTCCTAGCTCCTTAGGTATTTCTCCTTTTGTAACTTCAATTTGGGTGGAATAGGGTGATTGTGCATTAGTTTTTTCTCACAATATGGTTGCTCTTTACTGTTCTTATGCTACTATGTCAATAATTGTTCTTGACTTTCTTGAATCTCTCTTTGCAAATTGTTGGTTGGAATATTGGAAATTGAATTGTTTGTGGTATTAGCCCAAGGTCCAAGATCACCAAGTATTTCTCTTTTGGTCAATTGCATTCTTTGATTCATCGTTCATTCAATGGCTTACTTTTCCTCAAAGTACAATAAAAAATGAATGATGGCTGAGATCTAATATCCAATTTTCTTTTGTGTATGCTAGAAGTCATGACTAGGTCAGGAAAGAGAAAATCTCCAATAGGTGGACAGGCTGGTGGTAAGAAGAAAAAGACTGCCAAAAAGAAAGAGCAAGCACCAACAACACCATAAGGTTAAGAGACGTTAGTGGGAGAAAGAGTGTGCTAGCAACAAGGATGGTGGAAAGGCTAAGGGCGATGCAAAAGGTGATGAATTTTTCCTTGAATCAATGGATAGTAATGTTGGAAGTGATTTCTTGAGTCCATAACTGTCAATAGAGGAATGGTACCTCCCCATATCCCTTTGTGTACATTACTTATCAACCCTAAGGTGAGACAACCTAGGAATGACCTCTCCATTCTCAAGAGAGCATTTGAGATGGAGGGATATGTCCCCACAAAGGGGTCCTTTATTATCTCAGTTGGGATGTCTGATGGGGACAACCAAAGAGATGGATGATGAGATAAGGGCTTCATGGGATAAGCATTGGCATGCTGTGAATGATGAGTTTGAGCATGAGCTTCAAGAGACTCCTGCATGGGAATTCCTGTCCTGCAAGATGTTATATGTGTGGGAGGAAAAACATCAAACTGCCTCATGTGGATGGAGAGCATTAGGGTCTTTGTTAATAACAAGGCAAGGCATATCAGGATTCATGCACATATTATAGCTCTAGAGCTTGACAATGAGTTGAGGTTGATTGCAGCTTTGAAAAGGTTTAACTTGTGATGAGTATCATCTTTCTTTCTTCCACTAGTTGTTTCAAGAACATATTTCTATTTTCTACTTTATTGCTAATATGGATTCCATTGTCCAAATTGAATGAGGAGGCAATTGTCACAACAAATCTTAAAGATTACTTATATCATACAAGTACACTTGTTGCTTGTGATGCACAAGTATTTCTAGAGGATTTCGCGAAAGAAGAGAAGAAAAATATTGAGCTTGTATGGCAAAAGGAGATTGGTCAAGGAAGAAGGGTTTGGTATCCCCTCACACAGGCTATTCTTGGTCGCATGGTTTATGCTGTGAGTTCTTATACTTTCTACCTCATGCTTTCATTTCTTCTGCTTTGGCTTCATCACTACCTCTATATAGTTTGAATTTATTGCTTTGGTACATACTTGCTTTTGTGGGAAAAGTGGAAATCTAATTTTGAAGCAGCTTGTAAGAAGCTACCTTCTGGAATGGATAAAGATGAAAGAGTTGTTAAGATAGCTAGGATTAAAAGAACAGCCACTCAAACATACATGAGAAAGATGCATAGGGTGATTTTATGCATTTTCCTTTGTCTAGTATTACTATACATTTCTTTCAAATGTCATGCTGAATTTCTTTTGTGTGGTTTTCACAGATTTTGTCAATAATAAATCCTGCACATGGCAAAGATTGGTTTGAGAAATTATGGTCCTTGCCATATGAAGACACAACCGCTAAAATTACACTAGACAAGGTGTATCAAGTGGCCATTTCTTCTTGCAGCAAGGCTAGGCAGCTTTCAATATTGTCTTTGCTTGGGTTTGATTTGAATTTGAAGAATAGTTATGGAATGCTAGCAAGTGACAATGCCTTCATTGGGTGGCTTGCAAAGGAAGTTTTATTGAACCAGGTTCTTGAAGAGTGTCATAGGTTGTTGTCATAGGTTCATGCTTACTTTGTTGGTGTTTCTCTTTTGGAGTTGCCAGAGCATCCTACACTATCTGAGTATTTTAAGGATATTGTGGCAAGCCATTGGAGTGATTTGTATGAGCCCCTTGCATCCTTGATGTCTGTGGCTACCGTGCCTACAAAACAGGTTGACCTTGTGAATGCAAGCAGAAGAGTTGTTTTCAGGTAAGCATTCATCTTTCATTGCCTAATTCTTAAATTTCTATTTCATAGTGTTCTTATGCTTTCAATTGTCTGGGATTTGAATAGGTTTATCCTTCATTTGCTGGAAACAAAAAAGATACAGACCATCCCATCTATTTGCAAGGCATGGACAGTGCTCAAGCCTCCTACATATTGCATGTACACACATAAAGTCTTTCGTGAGGGCATGACTGCAAAAGGAACTATAAGGCTTTCAAAGTGGGAAAGAAAGCATTGTCCATGGTGGATAGAGACGAGTAGTGGAAAGTGTGTGGAGGAGGAGGCATTAATGCTAGAGAGGTATACTTTTCATGTTGGTCCTTTCTATGCCTCTTGTTCTTAACTAGTTTTTTGTGATTGACTTACTCCATGGGTTTCTTGATAAGGCATCCAAAAGTTTAATGTAAATCTGATTCGGGATCCTCTGGAGACATGACCAAGGAGCAGCATAAAAGATATTGGTGGAGAAACAAAAGGAAAATATAGGGAATCTTGATCCTGCAAAACCAGGGAGAAGGAAGAAAACCGACGGGTGGAGATGATAAGGTGAATCATCTTTCTTGAAGTTTTCCAATTCCTTTTAGTCTAGTATGGTCATTTGATATGCATTACATTTGCAGATTCTCCGAAAGTTGATGACTTTGGGATATTGAGAAAGCTTTTCTCCATTGAATTTATTTGGGTTCCACTATTTTTTTGCCACGCTAGTAACATCCCCTCATACCTAGGAGTTGGGTAAAGGTATGGGAGATTGACTAAATCAAATTGGGCAAAGAGATAATGCAATCACAAGTTGCAGATGGATATCAAGAATTGCGCGATTTCTTTGCACTTCTACACGAACAAGGGAAGAAACGAACTCTAAACAATGCACATGGAATGTGGACTATTGCATTGTGGATCTTCCCATAGGGTATGGTGCAGGTGGTGAAGGAGAGGTTCCACCTTGGAATGTTATGACAGAAGATCATATCTCCCCTTCCTTGGCCATTGATGCAACTGTGATGGATGACAATGGGTGGACTTTGGTTTTCTATTCTCCATCTATTCTACCTACTGTGGAGTGCTATGCAGTAAGATTAAAAATGGGGGTGGCTTGCAAGTAAATTTATTTGTGTTGAACACTTCATGAAGTCTTGCGGGTTATAGGCTAGGGTCTGATTTTGGTACATATTGTTTTGCTTCAAGCAGATGGATAGTACAAAGCATGGAACCTCAAGTCATTTTAGACACACTTGGAATTGGTGTGCAGGAGAGTCTTCAGATGTATGTTTGCTTCTGCTTCTATATCATAAATCACATAGATATTGGCTCATGCTTTTTTGAATAGTCTTATGTTTTCCATGCTATGGCTATGAGGAGGATAGGACAAAGACCCACATTTAACATGCAATCGGTAAAGGGTGTGGCCTCCATGATGAGGATGAGTTTAGATGGCAACTTGCTTCCACATTACTTACCTTCAGTCCATCATTCCAAAAGAGTTGGCAAGGGAGGTGCATGGCGTGGATCTCTTGAGAAGAGTCTTGCATTCATACTTATGTTCTTGGAGTTGTTGTGTCCTCCAAATGGTTCCATTCTTGAGATGGGGGCAGGGACAAGGCCAGGATTGAGGGCTACACTCCACTCTAGTCGCCCTTGCTTGGCAATAGACAATGACCGAGAGATATGAACTAGACTACTTCTAGGTGTGGTGGATGCTATTTATGTGGGTGTGGGATCATCTACACAATAGCATATGCTCATGGACGTCGATGCTGAGGAGGAAGAAATCAATGTTGCTGTGCCATCAGACTAGTGAGTAAAAAATGTTGTTCTTTATTTTTAATGAATACCTTTCATTTATGCATGTAAGAGAGTTCTAGAGTTTCATTTTGAAGTAAATTGCCAAGTTACGCAGAGAGTATGGCCATGCACATGGAAAGGAATCACATATCATATAACTATGAGTTGAGGGAGAAGAGGAGACGACGGACTCTATTTGTGGATGACTCTGCCAATGAGAATTAGTTTATGGTTCTCCTATCTTCCTCATTATATGCTTATACTTTATGGTCTAGTAGACATTGGTGCTATCTCACATACACGATATTTATTTTTGGCTATCGTTTTGATTCTGAAATATTGTGACATTATGCGTATGACAATAGTTTGGAAAACTTTTTTTTGGGTGCACTCTAGTCTATTAATGTGCAAGTAAAATCTACATTGGAGGTACAGATTGGAGGTACAGACTGTTTTGGCTTTTTGGAAATAATCTTGAGCTTCTATTTTGTTGGTTGGCATTATTTAATGTAAGATTCTACTCACAACATTGCAAGAGACACACAACATATCCTTGTATCATAGCTCCTGCGAATGCTCCCAGCCCCCCCCGCTCCCATCTACCTCCCTCACGCCGTGCGGCCCCTTCCCCCCTTACCTTCCTCCCCCTCCTCCGCCTCTCATCGCGCTGCCGCCGTGCCACCCTCCCTCTGCCCCTCCTTCCTTCTCCACCTCCTCCCCGCGCTGCGCTGCCACCCCCCCTCCCTTCCTCTTCCTCCCCCTTCCCCACCTCTGCGCCGCGTTGCCACCCCCCCTCCCCTCCTTCCTCTCCTCCTTCCTTCCCTGCCTCCGCCTTGCACTGTGCTGCCACACCCTCGCCTCTCCTCCTTCCCCTTCCCCACCTTCGTGCCGAACTGCCACCCCCTCCCTCCTCCTTTCCTTCCCCTCCCTCGCCATTCTCTCTCCCCGCTGCCGTCTCTCCTCCCCCCGCTTCCTCTTGTGCCTCCATCCCTCCTTCTTTCCTTCCCCTCCTCCGCCTCCATTCCTCCCTCCCTCGCCTTTGCCATTTCTTTTCCCCCGACTTTTGGAGCTTTCGTAGTTTTTCGGTGTGGTATGGCGATCGTAAGCCCGGAACCAGTGGCCCAGACATGGACCCCCCCCTCCTTCAACCTACCGCATAACACTGACAGAGCATCAGGTCTCCTTGGTGAAGCAAGCTACCAATGACTTTTCCCATACTTCCATTTATGGAAGAGTCATTGGCTATGCCCCTTCACGAGTAGACATCAGGGAACTAGTTGCAGTGGACTAGTTGCAGTCCACCCTATACCTTGAGGACATCCACATTGAGGAGGTCGCACTCATGGGACATGGAATCTTCTAGCTCAAGCTCTCCTCGGTGCAGGTTGCGAGTGATATGGTCAGACGGTCCCCTACCTCTGTGGGTGGGAAGATCATCCTTATGGTCCCATGGTATAGGGTTTTCAGTGTAGCGGACTTCGATGCCCGCTTCCGCATCCACCACCATTCAGTTACCCTCATCTTCCTAGGCCTCGCAACAAAGCTTCGCCCAATCATCAAGGACTTGGGGACGCACTTTGGCTGGCTCATGCAGGACACCTTCATTGATGCGGCGGTAGCCCAAGGGGTGCCACGCATCAAAGTGGCAGTCCTAGATCCGCAGAGTATCCCCTCGGAATTCGAGATTGAGATGGACACAGGTGTGGTAACACAGTGCATTATGGTCACTGGTTTCCCAGATCAGTGTCTGAGATGCCACGGCTTCGGGCACCAGGTGCGCTCTTTCCCTCGCTTCATGAGGACAGAACCTCCGATGGCCCCCAGCCTGGCAACTCAGGATCCCCCCCACTAGGCATCAACAACCCCTCCAGAAGGGGAAGGCTAGACTGAGGTCAAAAGGAAATGGAAAGGAAACAAAACAATAACCAAAAAGCCCCCTCTCTAGCAGGAGACCCTTGAGGTCACTAGTCAGCAGTAGCCCGGTAAGGGGAAGGAGAAAGGGAAGGAGAAGGTTAACCAGCCTCCTCCTCATCCTTCACCCCACCCCCCCTCCTCTTCCTCCCCTTCTCCTCGGTTCCCCTACCTCCCCCCCCTCCGGGACCCCCCCGGCACCTTTGGTTTCAGCCCTCCCCTCTCCCTCAAGCATGATCCCGTGGGGAACCCCCCCTCCTTCTGTGGCCTCGAAGCTAGGAAAAACCTCCTTCGTGCCTACCCCCCTGGCCTGGTGGAGGGGAGAGGCCCTTCCCCGCAGACAGCCAGCACCACCCCAGTTCTTCCGACGACCAACACCCCGCTTTCTGGTTCTGACTCCTCATCTTCGTCCCCCCACCCAAGGGCAGCTCCTAGAGCTCTACCTTTGGAGTTCTACCGAGCAGGACCTTGGGATTACTTGGATGCAGCTGGTATTGGCTCCTTCCCTGCATGCCTAGACATCAGCATCTTCTTCCTTCGAAAGGGGGTGGAGGGTAAGGTGTCCGTCCTCGCCCCCCATGATGGTCCTAGCTATTCCTTCACTATAACTATGACGGGAATGAGCAATGGACGAATGAAAATGTTTGGGAGACGATTTGTGATCAGTCCCAGGAGCAGGTATAGGACTGGATTGGTAGCAGAGTAGCGGAGCTTCTTCAGTAGTAGTGGAAGGAGGGTGGCGCCACAGCGCCAAATGATTCCGCCTTTTGGTCATCATTCGACCGCCTCTGGAGTGGATCTGTGCAGAAGGGCTCCACCCTTGGAGGACCTCAGAGGTAGCGAGCTTCTACAATATTTCCTTGGCGGAGGCTTCGAGTTGGTTAGAGAGAGCTTACCACCATGGGACGAAGGGCCTTTCCCCTCTGCTAAAGGTTTTAGAGGATGGGTCCGATGATCCAGCCTCACCTTTGAAACCTTCATAGAAGCGCCTTCGTCTGCACACCGGACATCCTCCGACCACCTCAACATCGACCGCAAGCAGACAGCTGTTTGTGGCCCATCTCTCCTCTTCATGAGTATACACATTATCTCTTGGAACGTCAACGGGTTCCACTCATCAAGAACCCGTGGCCCCAGGAAGATGGTGCTCAGATAGGAGCTCCAGCCAGCTTTGGTGGGAAGGGTAGAGTGCTCCTATTATAGGAACACAAGCTTTCGGCTTCTCAGACTAGTAAGTGTGGGAAGATCCTCACAGGGCGCTCCCACACCTACTGGGAACCTTCGATTGGCAAGCAGGGGAGGAGCGGAGGTGTCTGTACCTCCATCAATGCTTCTCTAGTTCAACATGTGTGTGGTTTTGGCACCTTGATTCCAAGACGAGCGCTTTGGGTGGGCTTGAATATTGAGGGATCCTGCATCGACATCTTGAATATCTATGCCCCGACTGAGAGCCGCTTTCTAGAGCTTTTTGATAGACTTATTGCCAGAGATGGATTCTTGGATTGTAGGAGGGGATTTCAATAATTTTGAGGCTCTAGAGGATCAGCAGGGATGGGGCTCAGAGTTCCTCGGTATAGCTCAGGCAGAGCAGGCAGAATGGGACTCTTTCTTGTTCGTTGTGGGAGGTCAGGACAATTTGAGAGAGCCTTCCTTTTGCAGATGGACAGGGAGCTTGGACTTCTCTTGGGGTTACAGGAGGGAAGGAGGCAGACTTTTAGAGTAGTTGGACCATTTCTATGTCAGTGATTGGGCGATAGGCAGAGGTGGAGAGTTAGGGGTGGTTCCAGAGACGACCCTCTCTGACCATGCCCCTGTCATCCTAGTCCTGGGCTCAACCTCTCATTCCTTACCTCCCCGCTCATGCCAGATCCCAGACTCCATCTACTCCAGAGCAACGGTTCGTAGCAGGATAGTGGACATGTGGGAGTAGGATTGGGACCCCATGGGGGATATGGCAGCTCAGGTAGCTCAGGTTCTCACCGCGAGTCTAGCCTCATATGTCAGCAGGAGGCGAAGCAGTGGTGGGTGAAGGAGAGGGGCCTCAGACAAGACCTTGCCTCGATACAGCAGATGCAACAATCTTCCCCAGGCTCCGAGGAGCTCAGACGACAGGAGGTTAGAGCCCGAGCCATGTTAGAGGAATCACCCAGAGACGCTCAAAGTTCTCGTTCCACGCTTCCAAGTCCTTTTGGGCTAGGAAAGGCGACAAGATGTGCAGAGAGTTCTTTAGGACTCATGGCCAGATGTCAGCAGGGGAATAGCTCCAATCTCTTAGGGCGTAGGATGGTAGTGTCAGGATAGATCCAGATGAGGTCAGGGACTTGGCGACAGATTTCTTTAGATCCCTATTCCAGCAAGAGCCCCCAGACCCTCGTGCCCGCCATTGAGGGAGGAGGTGTGGAAGTATACGCCGATGCTCGTGTAGCCTAGCATGAGTGAGGCCCTTCTCGCCTCGTTCACCATGCTAGAGATGCAGGATGCTGTGAGCGATATTGATGGGCAGAAATTCCCAGGTGAGGATGGGCTCTCTAGAGCTTTCTTCACCACCTTTTGGGAGCAGATCCACTAGCCCCTGCTCGGGGGACGAGCATTTTCTGAGCGAAATCTTCCGAGCGTCCGAGCGAAGGAAAAAAAAAGCTTCCAACTATGCATAAATATGGCAAAAATCGATCAGAAGAAAACATAGTTTCACTTAGAAATATGCAAAGTATTATAGCAATGCCTATTTTATACAAAAATCTTTAGGTGAATCTGTAGGAATGGTGAGAGAATAATGGGATGGCTTTTGAAGAAACCTCGAAGAAACCCACATGTAGAGTAGACTTCTCTATGAAAATTCCTTTATGATCCTTCTTACAACTTTTACTTAATAGGGGGTGACATTGAAAACCCTCTCTCAACCTATCTTCATGAAAGAGTTTCTTCAAAAAAAACTCATTGAAGCAAGCCATCCAGGTAGTTTCGCCAGCGAAACCCCTTTGAAGCAAGTCTCCCAAGGTAGTTTCGCTGGCGAAACTACCTTGGACAGCACTTTTAAAAGTGACATAACTTTCATATACAATGTCCAAATATAGTCATTCAACCACTCAAATTGATCGGAACACCCCATTTGAGCACATCTATGGAGTTATATTTTGGAAAATCTTTCATATATAGTATTAAATATTACATGTATTTTATGAGAGTGATATATAAGCCCAAGTTAATACTTATTTATAGTAATTTAAACTTCTTTAGAAACATGTCCATAAATATGCTATAAAAACACTAAAAAGATATTGCCATATGATATAAATGTGTTAATAAGTAATTATATATCATAGTATTATTACATTGAGAGTGATTATGAGGAATGTTTCTTAAAGGAATCAACACTTTTTTAAGGTAATAACAGGGGTACAAAGGGATGTCTCTAAATAAGAAAATTATGTTGTGTAAAAATGAATGAGTGACTAGTCTGTATATTTTTATGATAAAGAGATCTAGTTCTAGTGAAAATAAAAGTGTAAAAACCATGTTTCCTAAAGAAAAACATTTTTAAAAATCTCTTGAAAAACACGCTCGGATAAACTTGCTCATAGGTTTTTGCTCATAAAATTGACGCATCCCCCCTGCTCGCAACCTTCCAGCATATCTTTTCTAGTGTGGACAGATGCCAGAGAGCCTTGCGACAGGCTTGATTTGCCTCATCCCCAAAGGGGGGGACCGTCAGGAGATCAGACAATGGCGCCCTATCACCCTCCTTCCGACTGCCTATAAAATCCTCGCCAATATGATCAGTAGCTGCATTCGACCCTGTTACATGACTTGATCCATGACACCCAGACTGGTTTTGTCTAGGATCGCAGCATTTTGGACATCTTCACGTTCTCAGAGGCGACGGAGTGGGCCCAGCATAGTGGCCAGCACCTAGCCATACTCCTTCTTGACTTTGAGAAGGTGTCTGATAGGGTCGACTGGTCCTTCTTAGAGGGCACACTTTCTCGGTTCGGTTTCCCGGACGAGTGGATTAGAGGTATTGCTAGCCTCTACAGATCGGCCTCCAGCCGAGTTATCATCAGTGGTAGGATGGGGGAGAGATTCACCCTCGAGTGCTCGGTACGTTAGGGCTGCCCGCTTGCGCCCTACCTCTTCCTCTTTTTTGCGGAGGCCATGACTCACTTCCTACGAGCCCGTACCACTGGTCTTCGAGGGATGCGCCTCCCTATCAGGGACGATGCAGAACTTCTGGACTCCGAGTATGCAGATGACATGGCCCTGTATGTGAAGGATGATATTGAGTCACTGGAGCGAGTGAGACTATCTCTAGAGGTTTTCTGCCTAGCCATTGGGGTGAAAATCAACTGGCATAAGTCAGTTGGTTTTCTTACGGATCCGGGAGCTAGCTCACAGTGGGGTATTTTCTTGGGGTTCCGCTGGATCCCTAGAGGACAGACGACACGTTACCTGGGATTCCAGGTAGGGCTGGATACCACATTGACTCAATAGTTCCTACCGGTCCTAGCTTCCATACGATGAAAACTAGCCTTCTAGAGCACGGCTCTCAGCTATCTCTGGCAGGCAGGGCCCTTGTGGTCAATCAGGTCCTTCTAGCCACCGCTTGGTATGTGGTATCCTGCTAGTGCTTCTCGAGATCATGCGTAGCCTAGCTGAGGAGACTGGTGCAGAACTTTCTATGGTCTGGGTTCCAGCACCACCAGAGCCCGGGTCGCCTGGCAGACGGTCATTCTCCCCCAGACAGAGGGTGGTCTTGGCATCATAGATCCAAAACTTTAGAGTCAGGCATTACTTGGCAAGTTAGTCATCCATGGTCTGACCCCAGGAGGGCAGACGTGGAAGCTCTTGCTTCAGCATGGTCTCAACGCGTGTATCCCCCAGAGAGGGGGTGATTGGTAGCCTTCTATTTGGTGGATTTTCACTTCAGCCCCACTCCCCCTTCCTCCGCAGTCTCTTCTCGGTCTGCTGGAGGAAGTTGTGGCACAGCCTCTCCTAGGTTCCCCCTAGCTACCGAGAGTAGACAGACAGCCCCTGATTTGGAGCAGCCAGGTGACAGATGATACAGGTCGCCAGCTTGGAGAGAGATCCCATATCCCATTGGCGCTCTGGGTGGGTGGGCCTGCATGCTTTGAGGGACGTCTATAGCCAGTTGGGCCCAAACGAATTGGCAGCAGCAGTAGGTTCGACATGTGGGATCCAGGCTCAACGAGCGGAGATCGATGCTGCCATTCCTACAGGTTGGAGGATTCCTAGGATCACCAGACAGCTCCTCCCAGGAGATGAGAGGTGGCTAGGGCAGTTCACACCCCGCGGCATTCCTTTGGTGGTTGCAAGCCTTTTCTCGGACTCCTCGATTCATTTCTTCTCCATCGCCGATGGTAGCCATCTCTAGAGCAGAGAGGCTGTGATTGACCCCGAGCTTCCTTGGCAACGCCTTTGCATCATAGGGCTGCAAGGGAAAGCGTGGCATATGGACCCCCTGGTTGTGCAGGACTAGGACTGGAGACTCTGGATTTGGGAGGGCCGCTCCTTGATAGAGATGGAGTGGGACCCAGGGGAGTGGCATTGGCCACCACTGGAGACCTCAAAGAACCTACCCCCTTCTTCTCATATAGCGCACGCACCAGTAGGCGTGCTCTTGGGGCTCTCCAGCGTAGGCTACCTACCTAGGCACATAGCTAGTATGCCCAAGGGATATCTCTGGTCTTTCTTCGTACATTTTGGAAGACTCTTTGGGCAAGTTGGTGCCCGAGGAAGATCTCTTACTTTCTTTGGATGGTGGTCCATAAGGGGCTACCAGTGGGGAGATGGCTGAGGTAGATGGCACAAGAGGGGCACTACCAGATGTGTTTTTAGGAGGAGGAATCCCTGAAGCACTTCCTTTGGAGTATTCGCATGCTCAGACAGTGTGGAAGGGAGTCATGGGGATCTTAGCGAGGGCTGCACCCGTTGAGCTAGGACCCGGTCACTTGGGGAGCCGTTTGCTGGTGTAGCACCGAGGTGGGACACCACTTGGATTACGAGTTCTCTCAGTAGGATCCAGTTTTCTTCATCACACAGGCCACCTGGGCATACATGGAAAGCTTCCCCTGGCATTTGATAGAGACAGATGCAGGAGCGATGACTCAGCACCTAGTTTGGGAGATTGTAGGGAGTATTGTAGGCTGGCATATCTGGACTTTCAGATGCACGCAGACCCTAGGAGATTAGGCTTCTTCTGCTACCCAAACCCTAGTAGACATCTGGAGCAAATCATTCACACACTCAAGGGTCAGTGGGATCAGATTCAGGGGGACTCCTGGGCAGGGAAGGAGAAGAGACGACACTTTCTTCGTGACTAGGACCATCAAGAGCTTTTCTTCCAGCACTCTACTTAGAGTCTTCAGTGGCATTACTGGCCCCCACCGTGGCTGTTTGTCCACACTTAGATGATTATGCCCTGAGAGGCTTGTAATTATTTTGTTACCATGGGCTGTATCCGTTTTGTGATTACAGCCCGCTGGCCTTTAGGTCTTCTTGTACTCTCATTTTCAAGTAATATAACTAGCACTACTTTTTGTGTTTAAAAAAAAAAAGTAAGATTCTATGATATGCATTCCTTTTCCTTCATACGTTGTCACTCTTACTTGTTATATAACCTACATTTGGTAAACTTGTTGCATGTGGTTTATAAAATCACACTTAGTGGCTTACATATAAATGAGCAAGCTGAAGTGTACACGTAGATTTATTGGTAGGATTGGTTCATTGAAATTCAAAATGTAATTGGTGCTTGTGGGTTACAATTTTTAGTGTGGAATCTTGGATTCATGATATGGATTTAATGTTTTTTCGGTTAGGAATATCGGTTAGGAATATCGGTTAGGAATATACTCAAATTCTAGCTCAAAGAATTTCTAGGATTGGGGAAGAAAAAAACATGTAGTATTTATGCTTTTATTCTTCACTGCATTAAGAATAAGTAGAATCCTTTCCCTTTAAATGGATTCCCTTTTACCGGGTGAAATCCCACATCTGGTAAAAGTTTTGTGCAATATGTTCAAACCTTGTTCATGGATGGAATCACATACATGAGTGGCCAACTTAGTTGAACAGTCTACTTTGGGTGTGAGGAGAATAGAGAAAAACAATAATGAATTTAAACATATGAATCTTCTAAAAGATAATGTATCATTCTAGTGGGGTTGCAAATGACCTTGACCTGTTTTAATATTTTCTTTAAAAACTATACACGGAAAGTTTGTACTATTAGAATTGAATAAATATAGTTGGTACTTAACATATGCCACCGTAATAGTGTTCCAATATGATTCCTTGAATGAATATACATAGGAACATGTTGCAAAAAAGGCTTACTGTCAAATGTGCCCCATGCTAAGGGCTTATTGTCAAATGTGCACAATCAGAAATGTGGGTTGATCCATGCGAACAGGTGGTAAAACTACATCTAATTTCTCGAGACTATTGATGCTTGAGTCTACATCATAAACTAGTACATACCTTGTGGCAATGAATGGTCAAAGTAGGTTCTCTTTCCACTCATGGATCTCATTTGGAGTCATGACTAGTGTATCATCAGTTGTGTGATCTGAATAACTCCCATCCTGGAGTCATGACTGGTGTATCATCAACTGTGTGACAGTCTGGTGTTCTACACAAGAGGCTTACCCACATATCGACGAGAGTCTCTACCCATGAGAATAGTGTGTGAAAGCTATCACTGGGGTCTTATACCAAAGTGTCAAAACCAAGTCATGGCAAAAGAATTGTGTGTGTACCAATGATCAAGCCTATAATACAATGATGACAATAGTGTGTTGGGTGAGGCTGTACAAGGCTGATGTATGTGTGTAGGAGCCAATCCAAAAAATAGTAAAAAATGTGTGACTTTACATGGGTGACATATGTGTGTGCAAGATGACTATAACAATCCTAAATTTGAGGAAGATCAATCTGCCAAGTATCATCAATCCCTGATGTGAAGAAGTGCCAAACTACCAAATGTACCGAACTTGGGTTAGATGTATGAATATGTATATCAATGATAGAACCAAATGGAGACTGAGCTTGGTGGGAACTAATCCGGTGATGTGTGCCTATGAGTTTTGAGCCGCAATTGGCTCAGGATCGAGGCGATCAACGGGATCATCCAAATTGGCAAGGATAACACAAGAGCCAATTGGATCCCATATATAGATAACATAAGAGCCATTTGAAGACAAAGAGGAGGTTGAGAGAATTAGCATATGCCTTAGTGCCATAGAGGCACAAGGGGTTGTAACAAAAGAGAGACGAAAGAGAGTGGTATAAGAAAAAGGGTTGGCCCTCCCTTCAAAAGGTGATATGTATAAAAGGAAAAATGGTTGACTTTGGTCTTCATTGTTGTATGCACAAGTTTGGAATACAAGCTCCCTCTTCTCTTCCAAGAGTGTCTTCGGGTGTTCTCGTGTTTCCCTTGTAGTGCTTGTGTGTTTGCCACTCCATCCCCCTTCATTCTCCTCTTCTCCTCCCCTTCTCCCTCTCTTCTCCCATCTCTCCATTCCCTCTTTCTCTCATGGAAACACATTGCAACAATCCGGGAGCCGCTTGAGTGACACTTGCAGATGGCTCGTGCTTTGCATTGCTCTCACAAGGAGTAGCTTGGAGTGGAGCCTCCATCGGCATTCCTTCAAGATCCCCAGAACACGTGAGTCACCGTTGAGACTACACATCTTTGGCACTACTGCCGGGGAGTTCAAGGTATGCTTTTGCATTTGCTTTCTTTCATCATCTACCCATTGGTCATTGCTTCAAGCTTAACTTGGAGCTTTGTTAGTGGAGTTGTAGGAGAGGAATAAGTGAAGAAGTGAGTTTTTGACGAAAAAAGATGAAGCTATCTTCTTCTTGTTGGAAAGCATTTTGGATCATATGAAGCATGTTTTTAATGTTTTTTAATGTTTTGAATTGATAAGAAGGTAGTTTAGAGGATTGCTAAGGTGTGTGTGATAGCAAACTCCAACAAAAACACCCAAAAGGTGATGCTTTGAGTGAATTTCAAAGTTGATTTGGAAGGAGAAACTGTCACCTTTTGCAAAACACCCCATTTGTCATTCAAATGTTGTTGTTTTTTGTTGTTTTTTGCTTTGAGTAGGTAGTTTATCATCCCCCTATCACAAAAAAACTTAAACAGAAACTCCAAAATCATCAAGAATCATAAAAATCTATTGGCAACATTGCAAGTTTCTATCCCCATGACCCATCGCTTTAGTTTGCTATCCCCACGTCCCATCGCTTTAGTTGCCGTAAGTCTTTCCCACCACGATCTGTTGCCATATTGTTAACCCTACGACCGTCACCATCTTGGTATCCCCTCGAGGTAAACCATCCCACTGATAGTTGCCTTATTACTAACCCTACGACTTGTCGGCTTATAGCTTACCCTCCGACCACTGGCATACTCACACCCTATCGGCTTGAACGTCCCGCCACCCATCGCTTTAACTCTAACCCATCATTCGTTAGCATACCAATCTCACCCTAACCCACCAACACGTGTCAACTGCTACCCCTATGCCTATTGCCATAAATCTATCCCTCTGTTTGTCACCATAAGTCTATCCCTACGCCCATCGGCTTATAGTTGATCTCCGACCATCAGGGTAGCTCTAGGAACATACCCACTGTCAAAATATAGAATTGAATTTGCGGCAGGGTGTACCTTCGTAGAGATCTCATACATGCACTTGAGGTCTGGAATAATTTTTTCCAAGGAACATGAACCTGAGGATAGTATTTTGAACTACGTGCAACCCACCTTTCACCCAAGTTTGGGGTCAGCTCTAATTAAGAGCTCAATTCCCAAATCTCACTCAGTGTTAGTCCCTTGACGTGGGGATCCCTCTAGCTCCGACAAGACCGAGAGCTTGAACGAGGACATACAGGACAACCCGAGGGCTTCTGAAGCTCCCTACACCAGTCTAGCTTCACCTCATTCTCTTGCTCCTTTTGTAGCCTCCAAGTTAAGAGGGAGGATATCTAACATGTTTCGATGGCTAGGCCAAATGGATTCACTAGATATGGAGAACCCTTTCACTAGTATGTCCACAGAAAGGGGAATCCAGCAACAAGAAGTCCATGAGCCACAGGTAGGGATTGAGGCTACCTTTGTGGACCCAAGACCCATAGTCTTCTCAGGGCACCCTGACTCGAATCACATGGAAGACGAAGACCCATGGATGAGGGACTTCGCATGGCGAAACCCTGGCCATGGCAACTCATGAGACTTCCACAGGAGAATTCTTATGAACTTCTGACCTTTCACATGCCCCCTAGGAAATGCACATCTTAGAGGATGCACTAGGAAGGGGGGCTGCCCCACCCCCGACTGCACCTGTATTCCAAGTAGGGATCACCAATTCCTCTAAGAGTCAACCATAGCCATCTCCAAATGATAACTAAATTTCTTGGGGAAGGAGATCCACTCCCACATGGAGCGATTCGAGTGCTCCTGGAGATCTAGAAATGGTTAACGCATTCTGACTCAGCCTAGATGGCAAGGCATGCCAATGGTACAGGGCCCTCAACCCAAAACAGAAAGTCAATTGGGAGGCATTGCAGAAAGCCTTCATCGTAGGGTTTGCCCCCATAACTGGAGTCCCATTAATTAGTTGCATGAGGTGAAATAGAATGATAAAGAAATCCCTTTGGGACTATATCACTAGGATCAAACACCTCAATTCCCACTGTGAATGACTGTTGCCATGCTTCCTCATCAGACTAGCAGACCCAAAGCTGCATGACCACTTAATGGTTATGAATGCCACTTCCTTCGAGCTCTCCAACAAGGTAGCCATCAAGGATTATGTTCACATTTTCATGTTTGTGTTAATGGGTTATTAGTGTTCGTTAATTACTTTCAAAGTAGCATGAAAACAATGTGATCACATTGTTTACCCAAAAAAAATCATTGAGAAATCGGATAAAACTACTACCGGTACATAAAATACTACCAGCAGTAGTATTAGCATTACTGTCGACAATGTTCATTATCTCGGTGGTATAAATACCGATGGTAATATACAATGCCGGGATAATGAACATTACCACCCGTAATGTTAGTACTACCATTGGTAGTATCTCATGTATCGGCGGTGCTGTGGGTTGCAGATTCCTAATTTCCCACATAGCTCGGTGCTATATATTGGTGGAAATGGCGATAGAGGCTCGTCATTCAATCCGGTTGTGGTTCATATCCCCATAAACCCTTTGGTAAGTTGGGAAAGAAAGTGAACCATGATTTGGATCTGAATAGTTGTAAGGCTAACTGGGGGAGAGTGAGTTAGCATTCATTATACTTGTAGGTGTGGTTTGCTCCTCAAATTCCTTGCGTATTGGGGAAATTGTAGACCATGAACACGAGGGCTAGTGGATGTGAGTGTTTGTTTTGTGTGCTTGAGGGTGGCCTACACTTAGACTCCTTGTGTTTTGGGGAACTTGTGAGTCATGATCATGAGTGCCAATGAATGTGATTGTTAGTGAGGAGTCTTGACTCTTAAGCTAAGTGCCTTAGGTATGGAGAGAAGGGGGAGACAAGATGGCAATGATTTGAGTAGAAATAGGGCACGTGTTATGACTACAAATGCACAATAAAAAATTCCTGAAACTAGAAATGCTCATCCACAATATTTAAGATGAGTTGTGACTAGGCAAATTGTGGATGCATTGAGTCATGCCCATGCTAGTATTCATATGCCTAAAAATGTTCTCGGGGTTGAACAAGGAGTTGTAGAAAAGGATCTCATTGCCGAAACAGGCACTACCTCAATGCTTGATCCACCCTATGAGGTTGTTAACCAAGATACGAGAAGAGGATTTATGTGCGGGTCACAATCCTCTCAAAGAGTTCTTCCACGTGCATAGGGGAAAAAACGTAAGTCACATGGTTCAGAGTGGGACTTTGTCATTAATGTTCATGACTACATTGAGTGGAAATGCAAGTATTGTGGAATACAAAAATCTAGGGGAGCACCTCGCATAAGGGGTCACTTGCTTGGTGACTCAAGAAAGACCATTCAGTTTTGTGTGGCCCTACGAGCTGCTATACAGCAGCTCGCACATTGACAGAGAAGTTGCAATCATCTGGAAAAATACAAAGATCAACTTGGGAAAGTCAAGGTGTAAGTGGAGTAGAGTCTGTAAGCATACATGGTGACAAAAGTACAAGTGTTGTAGGCTCCCATGCCATAACTCCTTGTATGGACACTAGCATGCAAGATAGATTGCCACCTATGGCTTGTGAAGCTAGATTGGCAACTGCGACTCCCAACTTCAAGCAACCCATGATAGTTGAGAGCATCCAGATTCAAGATTTGGAGAATGCAAAGTATGTACTTGGTAGATCAATCTTGTGGTTAGGATATCCACTGACTATGGTCGATAACAATGATATGAGAGTTGCATGGAATTGCATTGCTAACTATGGACCAGGCTTCAAGCCGCCTTCTTACCACACATTGCGTATGGCATTGTTAGATAAGGCATATGCAAAAGAGAAAGAGCACATAAATCGTAGCATTTTTTAGCAATTGCATAACACTGGATGCACAATTGTCTCAGACAGACGGACAAGCATAAAACGCCATGCTTTATCGAATGTGACGGTTATATTGCCATGTGGGGAGGCCTTCTACACGTCAATTGATGCCTCACATGTAAAGAAGTCGGGGACATATATGGCTAGTGTATTATCAAAGGTTATAAAAGAGTTAGAAAAGGTTGTTCAAGTTGTCATAAATAATGCCAAGAGTTGTAAAAAGGCGGGTAGAATATTTCAAAGGGAGTATACCAATCTATATGCATCTGCATGTCGTATGCATACCTAAATGTTGCATTGAAATATTGGTATAAACAATTGCCATGGTTCAAAGAGATTGTTTGTGAGGCTCGAGACATCATGAAGTTAGTACGATTGAAGCAATGTAGGAGCAATGTCCAAAAGCAATCTTTATGTCTTGTGATGGTTCTACCATGTTGCAATTGCCAGCAACCACGAGATTTGCTATGTACTACTACACTTTGCAATCCTTGGTGAAAAATAGGAGTTTTCTTATAGAGACATTTCATTGTTGTTGTGATGCATTTGAACAATGGATGTCAGAGTTGACCGCTGATAGGGCAACAAAGGAGAAAATGCATGACCTGAAAGAAACATTGGGATACCCTACATTATGGAAATGGCTTGAGGATGCTGCTAATGCTATGAAACCTATTTTATATGTGCTTAGGGATTTGGACTCAAAGTCTCCAACAATCAAAAAAGCATGGATGCACTTTTGGAGTATTGAGCAAGCTCTTATTGTGAAAAATTCCCCTACTCACCCAGTCCAAGAGAATGAGAGAATACTATTTAATGCTACAAAATGCAAGGAATTGTGGCAATTGTTTAGGCCATCATGGGAGCAAGCTCACAATCCATTGCATAATGTTAGGTACCTTTTAGACCCCGAGTGGTAGAATATGAAGCCTAAAGAGATCCCAATTATTATGCATGACTTTCATAAGGTGGTGTGACAATATCATCCCCACAACCATGAGTTTGCAAAGTGTTGTAACAAGTTAGCCAAGTATCAATGCAAGGAGGGGTTGTGTGCATCGAGCGATGTTCAAGCATTTTCAAAAACTACATCTGCTTAGAAATGGTGGATGATGAATGGTGGCACATGTGAGCTTCTATGCTCGATTGCAATGAGGGTTCTTTCTCAAACATGCTCAAACTCAGGCTCAAACTCAGGCTCAGAAAGAAACTGGAGTCATTACAAGTACATTCATAGTACTTTATGAAATAGACTTTTAGAGGATTGGGATGAGAAGTTAGTGTACATCTATTCCAATCATAAAATCCTGGAAGCATTAGGAGATGTGGGATATGAGGAGAAAGTTCCAAAATGGACCTATGATATCCCGCCTACTGCTATACAACTTGAAGCAGTCCCATCAGTGCAAATTTCAAAACCTCAAGAAGAGGATGAAACTAGGACTGATGGTGCAACATCCAAGGAGAATAGCGATTAGGAGGATGAATCTAATGAAGATAAAGGAAATAATATTCACCTTCCACATGGGTCTCAAGATGAGGACATTGATGATGAACATGATGAGGATAGTGACTCGTGAATTGTGGTGATGGCAATAGGGTTTCGAATGTCTCATTGTATTCTGAATGTGTTCTTGTTTTTTGATTGCAGGTTGTAGTTTAGGGTGGGATAAGAATTCTGTAGTATATAGTATTGTCTTGTTGCATGCTATCGATGGGTGGCAATATGATATTGTCTCATTATGCATTGTAAATATCTTGTGTTTAGGGTTTGCGATTTGAAGACTTGGTTCTTCCATGTCGCCATCACATAGGCCTTTGGGTGTTAATGCCAATTGTTGTGCTCTTGACCAAGTTCATTTGCTCAAGAGCATGCAAACTAGCATACCACTCTGTCTCATATGCAATAGAAGCCTATGCGATGACGTGCAGAAGAAGCATATGCAAAGTGATATTTCTTGTCTTTGGTAACATTCTTTTTTAATGACTTTAGGATTTAATGTGATGGATTTAGGGATTGCACAGTGTTTTAAATTCCAATTGATGCATGGGTTTAGGTTTTAAGTATGAGGATGGATGCATGGGTTTAGGTTTTAAGTATTAGGATGGATGCAAATGACTAGGGCCATTGGATTATATTTGTTTAACATGTTAAGTGTTAATTGACCATAGCCTTAGCCTTCCTTAAATTCTTTATTATGAAATAATCTATTGACACTATTCCTTAGTTAAACAAGCAACTGTTTCAATACAGGAAGAATTAATTGATCATAACTTTCCCCAAATGGACCATTATAAAATATTCTATTCGTACATTAACAATGCAAAATGATTATGAACATTGGATGATTAAATGATTAGACATTGGTTACATTCTTTTTTAATGCTTTAGGATTTAATGTGATGGATGCATGTGACTTTAGGATTGCATGTGATGGATTTAGGGATTGCATAGTGCAAAATGATTATGAACATTGGATGCTTAAATCATTTGATTCCATACAATGATTATGGCCTATGGTGCCAACAATCCAAGAATTCCACTAGATCATATAGTTGAAGTTTCTTTTTTCTCTAAAAAATAAAATTTAAGTTTCATGAGCAAGAATATAAAGTATAGAATTGCTAGGATAGCCATCCAATGAGAAAAATTAATCCCTAAGCATATAAATAAATGAATTCCACTAGATCATATAGTACACCATCATAGAACTTTAATGAACTTAAAACAAAGTCATGTATTTTCGTCATAGACAATGTATACATATATTTCCATCATAAAGAGAATGTATAACTTCATTCAATGTCATGGTCCTAGATACAACTATCCTAATCCCAATACCATGTACAATACCATTGATAGTTGGGCTTTACAAAGTGGACAAATTGATCTAGTTGACTACTAGACAATAAAGATGAAATTTATGGCTGCAAGGTAGAGAGTAATAGCCAGTACAATTATCAAAGCAATTGTCTGGGCTATGGAGGGAAGAGGTTGCACGACATATGGTTGTTGTGAGGATGGAAGACGATAAATGGCTAACCATGCCTCCACACTTGCATCTTCAATTAGTTCTACACGTGCTTCGTGGGCCTCTTGCTACACAACGCGTGTTGAGGTCCTCCAAGCTCTTCAATTGGGCACATAGAGCAATAATCTCATTCTAAAGCTCTAGCTCAGCTCACGGTCTTTCAATTTCTAGGCATTGGACCTACTCAAATCGCAAGCCACATTCTCTTTGTAGAGTTGCGCTACTTGTTGCTCCAATGGGCCACGTGCACCCTCCAATGCCTTAAATAATTATGACTGGGTGACTGTTGCTTCTGTATAGCCACATGTATGCTTGTCCTTATAAGAGGATAAGTCTAGCTATATACCCTTAATGAAGTGTGTGTACAATAATTTGGCAAAGTACATCACCACTTCATTATGGTGTGGGGCCTTCCCATATACCTCAATGTAGATTTGCCTGGCATTTTGTCAAACCCGTTCGTTTTGGCAATTGGCTATCTTCCACCTCCCATGCTGGTCCAAAGTTTGGGTTGGGGTGCTTCTCCCCTCTGTTCTTCTGTGTCTCCTTGCCTGGCTACCTAAGGCTATCTCTTCAACGGCCTTTAAGGGTCAGATTGCCAAGAGCTCTTGTTTGGAGAATAGCTTGTTTACTTCTTTCCATTGCATGCTTGCAAAACCAGCTCCCATGGTGTTGATTGCTAGTTCATCATAGTAGATACTTCTTGACAATATTTTCAAACAAAAATTGAATTATTAAACATACAAACCTCCAGGTTGAACGTACATGGATATACGTCCAATAGTCTCTAGCACATGCTCAGGCACTACACTAGCAACCCTGCATAGCTGCTCGAACTATAACCGTTGATGCTTGGTACATCGAGCCTCCTCTTGCATCAATGGACATTGGCGTTGCTCTTCTATAGACTTCCTCCTCCCTGTGTGGAGGAGGAGTATCCTCTCCTTGTGACATTTTCGGATAGTGTAGTACAGTTAAATGCTCAAAGTGCAATAGCATGCAAAGTATTCATGCATCAAATTCAACATTTGTGAGTTCATCTTATGTGAGATAGGACACAAGATGCAAATGTCACGTGCAATATGCCCGATGAAAGATAAAGATGTTACATATGCTATGCAAAATGTACATATTGCAATCTTGGATAAATGCTTTCAAATGTTGCAATCTTTCCATAATATAAATGGCCGTACATCCACAACATAAATGGCATCTTTTCAAATTATAAATGCTTTCAATCCCAATAATTTTGTTTTTGAACAAGAATTTTATTATGACAATTTTGACAGACACATGGTGTCCCAAAAATATTACAAGGCAAAAAATGTGGCTTATGTTGCAAGCCTAAGGGCAAGAGTCATCTCTTCCATAGGTCTCATAGCCAATTCTCCCTCACATTCTACTCTCTTTAAGATATCACTGGTCTCTGCAAGTGGCTTTCTCTGGTCGACAATGCGATGCATCATGTTTTCATGCGTATGACGCTTAATGGCATTAATAACATGAGAGGGAGGCATTTTTCGATCATTCTCAAGATAATCCCAGGAATCTTCAAAAAATTGAATCATCTCAACAATGATCCATCATAATGCATAGGTATATGCATGGCATGTATATCTACCTCTTAAGGCTACTTCTTGTAGCTTGGGTGCAAGCCACTTTTTCCGCACATGCTCTTCCTCTTTCCTACTGCAAACTCTCTCAGCAAAGTTAGGATCTATCTCCAAATACTTCTTCTTCACATGCTTGAATGCCTTTCTACTCTCCGAGAATTCCATGGCCCTAGTCTATGATGCCTACTCGGCATCTAGACTTTCCAAAAACAAAATCCAGTAAGATGTTACCCGGGTGCAGGTCTATGTGCATCCACCTTCCTGCATGCAGCCTTCCCAAACCATCCATAGGTGCATGGATGATATGGAGGAGATTCTCACAAAAGACATTGATTCGAGGAATTTCTTCCTTCTCTAATGTATCTTGGACTTCCTCGCTTGCTGTGGCCATCAAATCCGCTCCTCCTCTTAGAACATGGTGGAAGTAGCGTGTGAACCTGCCCTGGTCCATTGGCAAAATTTGAAGGAACTAAAACAAGCTACTACCATTAAAGTATGGCATGATGGTCCACAGTGGCTCTTCTCAGGTTGTTGCGATCACATGTACAAGGACTGGGTGTAAATTTTTCATGAGTTGTTCTCTCCTTGCTTCTCATGTATGTGTCCCAATATTGCCCTTGTACTTCTTTCTGGCATATTCCACGTGATATGGCAATCCTGCAGCTCCTACCAGCTGCACTTTAAAAATAGTGCCATAGGATCTTGAGCCAAATTTCTCACCAAATTGGATCTCCCTCTCTATGACATAGGTTAAGATTTACACTCTATCTATGTTACTAGCCATGTGTTGTGCCCTTTAAACCTCATCACCTCTGAATGGTTGAGAGGGTATAGAGGTTGGCTGCTCTTCACCTATAGCCAAGGACGTAGCTTGCCCATAAGCTACTGAAGCCTTTTCTCCCAGCTCTTAGCCACCATGACATGGCGATCTGACACAATGACCTTACTCTTGTGCTTGGTCCATACACCCATCCATTGTGTTAATTTGAAGACATCAAACTCTTGTGCAAGAGGAGGGTCTACATTGCATGCTTCATTGAAGTAGGTTTCTGCATTTCCAATAAAGCTATCGACCCAAAGCATGGCATCTGTCTCCCATTGCACCTAGCTCACAAGGTCATCATGACCTTCAGGCTACAAACTGGTCTTAGCATCATTAAGAATCCTCCTCTTCATAGTGCTAACTCCCTCTAAACTAGATAGGGTTGATTCCATCTCACTCTCCTCCATGTTGCACACCCTAATAAAAACGGCATCCCGAATGCTTCTCATCACTGTCTTGTGGTCGCCCTTACTTAGCTCTTCCCCTACTTTTTGCTTAGTGCCTACAGTTGAGGCCATGCTTGTGATTAGATCTTGCTATCTGTGTGTAGAAATCTTTCTCACTTGACACTAGCAAATTATAGCTTCAGTTGCCACATAATAGTGAGCAGGCAGGCATCTGACAATAACTCCCACCCTATGCATTCTTAATTTTTTAATTACATGGAATGCAAATGAGTTATCATGCTGCATGCATTAATGTAAAAGTTTGAAGATTAATAACTTTCAATGCAACAAATGATTCTTTCAATGCATGCATGCAACAAATGATTCTTTAAATGCACACATGCAACAAATGATTCTTTCAATGCATGCATGCAATAAATGATTCTTTCAATGCACGCATGCAACAAATGATTCTTTCATTGCACACATGCAACAAATGATTATTTCAATGCACACATGCAACAAATGATTCTTTCAATGCACATATGCAACAAATGATTCTTTCAATGCATGCATGCAACAAATGCAAGGTAATTTCTCAAAAATTTTGATTAACCCCTCCCTTTATGTGGAGGGCCAAGGAAACCTAGTTCCAGGTCATGATTCCAACTAGCCCCCCATCCTATTCACGATGCAGTACTAGGAACCACTTCCAACTAGCCCCCCATCCTATTCAGGACGCAGTACTAGGCCCCTCAGCTAAGACTTGGAGAGAGGAGGATTTTTACCTCTTCTCAATCCACTGTTAGTGAAAATGAAACCGGTGGTTGGCATATATTTTGGGACAGTAGTACTACCACTAGTAGTTAAAGGATTACTACTGGTAGTAGTAGCACTATCGATGGTACGTAGCACAATACCGCCGATAGTGCTACTACTACTGGTGGTAATCCTTTAACTATTGGCGATAGTAAAAATACCGATGATATGGTTAATACTTTTGCTATTATTATTGTGTAAAACTATCAGCAATAGTATGAGAACTATCGCCAGTACCACGATATTGCTAGTAGTGTTCTTGCTACCACCAGTATATATCCAATTTCCAAATTAGGGCCACCTGATAGTGTAAAGGCATGATTGTATTCGTGAATGCATGAAATACATCATCACGACACGTAATCACAAGAAAATTCACGTGATTATGTGAATATGCAATCCTTGGTAGCCATCCGTATAAGTGATAACATGATGGATAAGGATGTCAAGGAGAAAACTACAACTTCATCTAAGGTATCACAATTGGTGAGGTATTCCAGTACGGATCCTACTAAGAAGGAGGACAAAGAGTCTAAGGGTTTAAATATGGGCAAGTTATCCTCTAACCTATTGAATCAGCTAGGCCAGCAGTGGAAGTCAGGGAACTCCAAGGAAACATGGAGAAACCCCTGCTTATTCCTTGTGTGGTGTGGGGTATGCAATAGCAATCACCCCTCCACTGAGTGCCCCTGCCTCAGGGCAAGGCAAGTTCTCTATTGTGCACACAACTATAGATGGGGAAACCATGACACCTCCCATTGTCGATTTCCAAAGCTCCTTCCCCAATCGATCTACCACTCGAGGCCCCAATCAGCCCTGACAACTGCACCCAACCTGATGAATTCTCAAGGAGCCCCTCTAGCCACAATCCAAGGCAATATAGGGCACAATAGGCTCCATTACTACTAGCCATACTGGGTCCGCAACCTCCCCTACCTCGTATAACTCCAATCAATCAAGTATTGGTGGAGTAACTACCCAATGATTGGGAAGATCTAGAACATGAGCACGAACATCTCAACTATCACCCCTATGAGGAGGGAAGTGGCATCATAAGTCACTACCTCTTACATGAGGATCAACATGTCCCAGTGTTCTAGATAGCACCCATGGCCACAAGGGCTAGAGACAAGAATTCCTTGGCACGAAGGCCCTCGATTCAATGCTATACTTGTCAGGGTCCACACAGGGCGAGTGAATGCCCATATAAGGGTGCAACAAACCCTCCTATGTCATGCTTTAAATGCCAAGGGCCACATTTTTTAAAGGACTATCCATATAGGGATGTTACCCGTGTGGCACCTCCCACAACAGGTCCTACGCCCTTGTGTGCTGGGTGCAGAGTGGAGCATTCATTCAAGATTTGCCCCCTATGGGGACCAGCGACTCTGACCACCCCATCCAAGAGTACCAGCCTCTATCTACTAAGTATTGAATAGGGCCAAGTGGTGTAAGGACCTGTGAAGGTCAAGGATGCAAGCAAGGGCCATGGGCAAGGAATTGAAGAAGCAGGCAAGGAAGGATAGAACATCTACGTCGCAAATTCCTGAGGCACCCCAACCCCTGTAGACTAGGTCCAAGAAGGTCACCAGGGTGGGTGAAGGAATGAACCAAGTGCTCATCCAAGATGGCTTAGATGAGGAGACAGCCACCCTTGCCACCTCCTTTTCCTCTAGATGAGCCCTCTCTCAAGACGATTTTAGTATGCCCTCGTACTCGAGCCAGTGCAGGCCCAAGGCCTCACATCTCCACCTTCTTATAAGGAAACATATCCAGACCCTGCCTTGGAGAAACAATGCTTAATAGGCACTCAAAACTTGATATGGGAATTCCAAACGAAATTCAAGCATAGGCTCAAGGTCAACAAAGGGGTCAGATACGATCCACCCGAACCACATGACTACACATAGGGGGGCAAAGGCACTCAGGGTGCCAGAGAGAGTGGAAGAAAATGAACTACCCAGCTCTAGTAACTCAGAGGCTCTGGACCTGATGCAATGGATGTTCCAGGAGCACCCAATGCTACAAAACCTAAGAGAGGAAGGAGGCCTCTATGGCCTCGAGGATCCATGCGATATTGGTTGGTTAACGGCCCTCCTCTCCACAAAGGTTAAGATGCCAATTGCATCTTGTTAGGAGGGAATCCTACCCTTTGACAAGACCTCTCAAACTAGATGAGCAGGCAATTCCTACCCCAAGGTCCTACTAACCCTCAAGACAACCAATCTCAAAGGAGGAAGGCCAACCTACCCAACTTCCCCATCAATAAGCGAGGCCAATACTTCAAAGGTGATGACACTAATGTAGCTATTTGCATAACCTACCAGAACCAAAAGGTTGACGCCATCTTGGATGGGGGAGCGGGTGTGAGTGTCTACACCAAAGAATGTTGGGAGAGGTGGGGAAAACCTTCCCTCGAGCAAACCCATTTGGTAGTAAAGTTAGCTGATGGCGGAACTGCTGAACCCTTGGGAGTTCTCATAGGTATTAAGATTAAAGTGTTTGGCTTCATGTACCCCATTTGATTTGTGGTCATGGACTTCACCCAGTTGCCCAGTTACGAAGCCATCCTAGGCAAGCCCTTCTTGTGAATGTCCGGCCTTGTACATGATTGGTGCACGGATAACATCTATTTATGGCATGTGGAGCAAATCATATGAGTCGACGTGCGCATATACAAGACCCAGGACACCTATTTGCCATGGAATCTGACATGACCGCATCTTTGAAACTATTCCAAACTTATGAGAGAGAAGGCAACACGAGGGAGGTAGATGAATTTTGGTATGCCCCTCTCCCTGAACCAGAGTTCTCTTAGAATTGGATGCACATTCTAGCAAACATCGACATCCCCAGAAAGAATAGGATTACAACCTGAGTGTGTAGAGTTAAGTATAGTGGTGCCCCTCAGAATGTTCAACATGCTCAAACCCCATGAGGTGAGCAAGGGGGTAGTAAGGGTCAAATTAGACCTACATTGGCTAACGTATGTGGGTGCCACTACTACTCACCATGAGTTCTCCTCTGATTGGTGATCTTGGTTGAGTAAATCTACCTCTCCCAAGTCGGCTCTATGAATGTCATGAAAGAGCCCCCCTCAGGTCCGAAGCTCCTAAGTTCCAAAGGCCCGAAGGCTCCCGCTTGAGCCAAGGGGGAAACCACCCAAAGGGGAGTGGAGGAGGAGGATGAAGAAAAGGAGGACCGACAGGTACCTTCCCATTATAAGGCCTACATGATTTAGGATCACAAGATCTTATACCAGCAGGCCAAGAAGACCTAGAAAGAAGGGTGCTTCCAAGGATACAATGGCCTAGCTAAGGTTAAGGAAGTAGACTTGGCACTAAAAGGGGCAGGCCCACAACCAATATACATAGAAAATGGCCTCATCCCCAACAAGGAGCATGCTTTAATTGCCCTCCTTTGAGAATACAAGGATTGCATGGCTTAGAAGTACACAGACATGAAGGGTGTCCCCATGGAGGTCGTGCAGCACACGATACCCATGCTAGATGACATCAGGCCCATGCGATAGTGCCCCTATCCTATGAATCCCAAATATGGCTCATAGGAAGGGAGGAGATCCAAAAACTCATAGATGCGGGATTCATCTATGAGATAGAGCATACAGATTGGGTGTCACCCATCATGATAGTCTGAATGAAGAATGGGAAGATTCGAGTATGTGTAGACCTAAACAAGGTCAATGCCGCCACAAGGTGCGACCACTACTCATTGCCTTTCACTGAACATGTTCTAGAAAGAGTAGCCATGGGAAGGAGGCATACAACATCCTAGATGGATTCTCAGGATACAATGAGGTATCTATCACCCTAGAGGATCAAGATAAAATGGCATTTGCGACTGGGTGGGGTGTGTATGCGCCAAGGTGATGATATTTGGACTTACCCATGAACCCACCACATTTCAACGTGGCTGATGATCACCATTTTCAAGGAGTACCTAAGGGACTTAGTAGGAGTATTCTTGGATGATGTGTGCATGAATTTGACATGGGATGATCACTTGAGATACTTGAGACTAGTCCTTGAGAGGTGCAGGTTGTACTGGATATCCTTGAATCCTCTCAAGTGTCAGTTTTGGGTCAAACATGGAGTGATTCTCGATCACATAGTATCCAAGAATGGGGTTTCCACAAATTATAACAAGATTAAGCTCATTATAGAGTTGCCACCCCCCATGAATTCCAAGGGAGTGCAGTGGTTCACAGGCCATATAGGTTACTATCGAAGATTCATCTTATTCTACACAAACATAACCGGCCATTGTATAAGCTGCTAGTAGTCTTTGAGTGGACCAAGGAATGTCAGAAATCCTTTGAGGCCCTCAAGCTAGCTCTAGCCATAGCACCGATATTGTGGGGCCTAGACTAGAATCTAATATTCCATGTCCACATAGATGCCTCAAACTTTTCCATCAGATGTGTGTTAGCCCAACTAGGGGAGTACAACTTGGACTACCCAATGTACTTTGCCAGTTGGCAATTAAACAATGCCGAGATTAACTACACTACAACAGAGAGGGAAGGCCTCACTATGGTTTATGTAGTGAAGAAGTTTAGGCACAAGTTTGTTTTTTTTGTGGATCATCAAGCATTACTATATTTGGTTAACATGCCCTGCATGATGGGATGCATAACAAGGTGGATGTTAATCTTCCTAGAGTTCAAATTCACAGTCGCGGTGCATAAGGGAAAGACCCACACCTTAGCTGACCACCTCTCGAGGATTCCCAATGGAGAACCTCCAATGGGAGTTGAGGATGACCTCCTAGATCCCCCCTTATTCCTCATTGAAATGGGTACCCGAAATAGGCCACTACCTAACAAATGGGTTACCTCTAGACAAAGCCCTCAAGAAGGATAGAGCTCACAAACTCATCAAGGATACAGCATCGTATTAGTTTATCATAGGCCAACTCTACCACATGGGCAAGGACAGAATCATGCGTAGGTGCATGTACGAACACAAATATATTGACGTGCTCAAAGAAGCTAATTTCAAGATAGGATGCAGTCACTTTGCTGCTCCTGGTCTTATGGCATGTAAAGTGCTATAGGCAAGCCTCTAGTGGCCAACTCTCATCGAAGATGCAACCGAGTTTATCAAGCAATGTGATCCCTACCAAAGAGTGCAAAGCCCATATAAAGCAGACATGATGCCCCTAATGAGAATACTAATAATCGATCAGCCCTTTGAGATATGGGGCATAGATTTTATTGGTCAATAAGCCCAGTAGCTAAAGGAAGAGGGGCCAGATACATTATCTTGGCCGTAGATTATTTCACCAAATGGGTGGAGGGGTGAGCCACAAGAAAAGATGATGCACGGTCCACAGCTAAGTTTTTATACGAACAAGTTATTACACGATTCAAGTGCCCCTTGGAATTAGTCAGCAATCAAAGGACTCATTTCCTCAATGAAACCATAGCGATCCTGACTAGCGAATTCATGCTCATACATAGGAAGTTGATGCCATACTATCCCAGGGAAAACAACATGTGGAAGAGAGCTCAAACAAAACATGTTGCAAGATTATAACGTGCACAATCAAAGCTTGTCGTACTGATTGGGAGCACAAGCTCATCATAGCATTGTGGGCCTACAGAACGTCTCACAAAGTGGCAATGAAATGCACCCCCTTTAGCTTAGCCTTTGGGGTGGAAGCAATTATGCCAATGGAGCATGTAGTGCCTAGCCTTCGCATCACGGTCAAGGAAAGACTCACCAAAAATGCTTTGCCAGAGCACTTAGTCGATCTTGAATGATGATGAAACAAGATTGCATGTAGCCTATTGCCTTTGAGTGGAGAAGGCAAGGTGTAAAAAATGGTTCAACAGTAACCTCAAGAACAAGGACCTCAAGGAGGGGGATCTCACACTCCTTTATAGTGTCCATAACACCAAGTGCAAACTTAAATATAGGGCTTGGGTCCCTACCATATAGTGGAGATTACTTTGCAAGGCGCATGCCAAATAGCTACCCTAGATGGAGTTGAGATGGATGGCTACCTTAATGGTAGCAAATTGAAAAGATACTAGGGCCCCCTCACCCTACAGACCCTCTAAACCATCCATAGGCAAAAGGAGCTCAAGGCCGAGGTAGCCCGGATGAAACGCCAAGCCATCGAAGAAGCCAAGCATGTAATGCCAAAATCAAACAACGAAAGCAATTGGCTCTATTTAAGGCAACAGTAGAACACCTAGGGTCGACCTATGAACTATCAGTAGATCCAATTAGGTTGAGTGTCCAATTGCAGGGCCCTAGTATATGCATCCAGGCACTCATGGATCTGAGAGCGAGCCATAATTTCATCTCCCGCAAAGTATGGGAAGCGCTACAAGTACCCCTAACCCTTATTGTGGATTCAATTTGGGCAATCAACGATCAACTCTTAAGTACATTGGGGTATGTAGACTTGAAACTAATTGTTGTTTGCGTTAGGAGGTAGAGATTCATTTTTATGTTCTTCCCATAGAGATAATCAACAAATAGATGATATTGGGAAGGACTCAGTGCTATGCCGTGAATTGCCAAATCAACTAGAGAACTAGAACCGTAACTCTCATGTACACGAGGGAGAACCACAATAATTCTGCTCTGTAAAGTTCATGCCACTTCCCCCATAGTACCACCACCTGTAGGAGGCAAGGAAATTTTAAACAAAGGCAATTTCAAATCCCCAGAAGCCTCTAGCACCTCTTGGTCGATCCTCAAAAAGAAGTCCATAAAAATGCAACTCAAACTTCTAGTATCAGTAACATCAAACCCTTGCCGCAAGCTACTCTCCCACCTCTAATTTCCATGCCCAATGCCAAGGTCCCTACCCAAAAATGCCACAAACAACAAGTACACGAAGCCGTCCTTTATGCAAAACGCCACTTCAATAGAGGTCAATAGCCCTGGAAGGCTGAAGCCATGGGAGGGTTTTGACCCCTCCTTGCCCTGTGCCAACATGGGCAATCCCATCAAGGAGCATAGCTCGACGTCTTCAATCACCTCGCTAGTAGCCAGGAAAAATTCCAACACTCCAAAGGCAAAAGTTTCACAAGCATTGGGTTATGACAAGGCTCTTGGAAGCCCAAGGCTACTATCAAGGCGAGCGATACGTTTGGGTTCTAGAGCTTCCAACGACACTAAATACATGGCATGAACTCACTGGGGTTCATAAGGTAGTAACACAAGAACCTATGTCACGAGGAAGCAACATAAGAACCGACCCCAAAAGCGGCATGGTTACATAAGAACCTTCCTCCCGGCCTGCATGCACACCATCAGAAGTCACCTCACTTAAGGGAGCACCCATGGTGCCACTTGGACCGACCCCACCTATCAAATCAAAGGTCATGGTACCGTAAGAACCTATCTCCACTTCAGTGAGATGGCGACACAAGAACCCACATGCCTTATTCTAAGAGGGGTCCAACAAAGTGAAGGCCACATCACTAATACACACTTGACAACCAGGATGATGCACAAACTCAACACATGCTTTACTTGGCTAATGATGAGGTATGTTGTTGTTCAGCATTCAACTCCATTGCATCCCACAAAATCGAACCCCCCCTAGGGTGCACAATCATTAAGTCCAGGTCTAGGTGAGTCTTTATGGTAGGCATATCACCCGCATGCACTAGCAGCTCACAAGTCCTTGGTACTCCAATGCACCCACTCACATTCATGATCAACATTAAGTGAATACGGCCAATACCATTTTGTGCATTTTCTTCATATTGTTCATCCTTGCACACTGACCTCACGAGTCTATGCATCACCTAGTCTGTCCACCCCCTTTTTGTTCCCTTCGAGTAACATCCTCGGCATCATCAAGCCCCCTCTTTTTCTCCCCCCCCCTTTTTTTTCCCTCTCACCAACTTTGACAACTTGTTGCCTTACAGATATCCCGATGACTCGTCGCCTTATGGCTATCCCACTTACCCGTCGCCATGTTCCTATCCCAAAAACTCATCGCCTTATGGCTATCTCACTGACTCATCGCCTTGTTCCTATCCTGCCGACCCATCGCCTTGTTCATATCCCACTGACCCATCGCCTTACGCCATCCCCATGGTTGTTGGGATACCACAAACAATAAAAAGGCACCCTATTCCCCCAAATCATTGCCTTAGCTAAAATGGTAAAAGTCTGCCAAATTTTTGCCAGACCCCCTGCCTCTTCCCATACTGCCTTCCAGCCACCCTTTGGATGTCCTCAGCCTCGCGTCCTCTCCATCGACTTCCTTATCACCCACTTGCCTTCTTTCTTCCCCATGGATCTCGATAATGAGTTCTTCAAATTTGAAAGGGACCTCGGCCTCCACTCTCCAAATCCATTGCCCGCCGGCCCTTTTGAATCCCAAAGCACACCCTTAGGGACTATCAGAATGCCATCAGACGTCCTGGTAGAGGAATTACAAATGGAAGAGGATCTCTCGACCCAACAGAGCTCCCAAAAGGACAATCAGTAGCGGCAGCGGCTACCACCACTCCCCCAAAATCCTCCAGAAAGCGCACACCAACTCCAACGCAGGGAGAGTACAAGATCATGAGGTCCCTGACACACTCACCACTCGAAGAAGCATGGCTACAACAATTCAACAGCTACGCGATCCACTCGAAGTATGTGTATGAGGGGAATGATTTTACCCTCTACTACCACAACGCATCGCAAGTGTCACTCAAGCCACTCTCGGATTGTTGCAATGTGTTCCCATGAGAGAAAGAGGGAAAGGGGAGAAGGGAGAAGAGAGGGAGAAGGGGAGGAAAAGAGGAGAATGCAGGGGGATGGAGTGGCAAACACAAAGCCACTACAAGGGAAATAAGAGAACACCCAAAGACACTCTTGGAAGAGAAGAGGGAGCTTGTATTCCAAACTTGTGCATACAATAATGAAGACCAAAGTCAACCATTTGGCCTATCACCTTTTGAAGGGAGGGCCAACCATTGTCCTCATACCCCTGTCTCTCGTCTCTCTTTTGTTGCACCCCGTGGGCCCCTATGGAGCCAAGGCATATGCTGATTCTCTCAACCTCCTCTTTGTCTTCAAATGGCTCTTGTGTTATCTATCTACGGGATCCAAATGGCTCTTGTGTTATCCTTGCCAATTTGGATGATCCCAGTAATCGCCTCGATCCTGAGCCATTTGGGGCTCAAAACCCGTAGGGTTTGGATTGGCTAGATCCTGCTATTAACATGCCCCCTTCCTATTGCTGAGCCACCCACGGATCTCAACCGCGCTAGAGTAGTTGAGTGGAGAGGACTGTTTGGAGGATCCAAGTAGTGATCCACATGAAATAAGCCCAGTACTTCCAGAAGTGGGTGGCATGCATGTCCTCAAACCTTTAAATGTGATGGCCATGGAGGTTGCAAACCCGAAGGTAGAGGCATAAGTCTTGGAATTGGGAGGGGCCGATGTTGGGGATGAAGACAATCTGGTTATTGAGGCTATGTAGCTTATCGTCAATGGGCCGCCTATGGGCATGAAGATCACATAATAGCCAGAGGATAAGGTGGTTGAAGTGCACCGCGGCAACCGCTGCAAGGTCTGGAACAGAGCCATAAGTATTGTTGAATGACTGGAGGCAAAAGAAAAATCCCTTGGGGAATTTTTACATTGGGAAGTTGTAGATAATATTGGGATCCTTTTGTTGGAGATCCCAAAGTGAGCCCCGGTCCATCATCTTTCCATGGACATGTAGAGGGGATGGATCTACCGCTCGAGGGTGCACTACGATAGTAGTGCCAAAATTGCTCCTTTTTAAAAAAGGGGATGAGCCAATGGGGTTGAAGGTCAGTGTCTGAGTTAGTGAGGGGAATGGGCACGTCGAGAGCTAAGTGGTAACCATCACCACAAGTGCACTTCGGGTGTGTTTGTCACCAGACATTGAAGGACTCGGTGATAAACTGAGTGCGTGGGATCTCGTACATATAAAGGCTAGAGCCTTCCAGTTGGGCCTTCCATGCATGAGGGCCCTATCGGGTAAGTCCTTGAGGATTGTAGGTCGGGCCGCCATTGGATATCTTCAGGCAAGGAGGAGGGGGTGCGGGAGGGACATCATCATCAACATTTGGCATAGGCTCCTCCTCTTCATTTCTTGGAGATGAAGGATCGATGGGCATTTGTACAAAATGTGCTAGCTTCAGGAGTGTATTGAGAGCCTCATATGGAAGGTCGATAGGAGCATCGAAGGAGATGGATTGGGAGGTCCCGTGTTGTGCAGTGCTAGTGTTGGAGGCATGAGAGGAGTACTCAAGTAGGGTTGTGCGGGGAAGAGGAGGTGGGGCAAGATTGGCGAGTTGTTGAGGGGGTTGGGCGAGATCTGTAGGGGGAGGTTGCAGAATTTCTATGGGAGGGGCGGTGGAGTCAAAGTCAGAGATGGTTTCATGTCCTTCCTCCTCGATGACATCTTCAAGTTATGCTACATGAATTGTTTCAAAATTGTTGACCAGGGACTCGAGTAGTCCTAGAGAGCTTGTAGCACCCGATTGTACAAAATGATGATGCCGAGGGAAAGGTAGGCCATGGAGCGATATGCAACTAAGTGTCCTTGTGTTTGGACTATGGAAGCCCGACCATAGGTCTACATTCAATTGATGTTGGCTTGGAGGCTATCAAGAGTACAGACCCATGGGCTAAGTTTGTTGACCTTGCCTAGTTGCATCACTTTATCATCATGTGGATAATTGGTGGACTTAGTGATTACTCGACACCATACCTGGAAGTTTAGGAGGATGGAGTGGGCGACTAGGGTTTGAAGATTGTAAGGACAAAGGTGGGACAGACTGACCAGCTAAAGGTTGAGGGAGAAGTAGGATATGGCAAGGATGGGGGGACAGTGGTAGTGGAGGATAGTTTGGAATGTGTTGGGCGAGAGAGGGGTGGTGAGATCTATGTGGAATATGAGGTTTTATGTGCGGACTATGTCGACATGGATATGAAGTGTTTGGGAGATGATGCATGGGAAGAGGGTGTAGGTGGCGAGTTGTGCGGAGACCTCCTTGTACATTGAGAACCCCTGTTGCTCTTTGTCTTCCAACATAGATTCCTTTGGGTTGCCAGAGGTGCGAAGGTTCTTGTTCTCCACTTGCATGGTGATGATGAGGGCCTGCTCTTGTGCGAGGAGATCTTGAAGGGTGTGGATTTGTCAATCAGATCCCTTCTTGAGCCTAGTGTATTGGTCCTCGGCCTGTGCCCTTCATTCTTCTATTGTAAAAAGGCTGGATTCTACCTTGTCCAACTGGCCCATCAGGGTTTGCACCAGGGATTCACTGGCAGAAACCTCATACTTGAGTTTTGTGAGAGAGACTTCTAGCTCTTCAGACTTTGCTCGATACTCCTCTGCTCTGTCTAAGGCGGTTTGCCCGGTAGCTTGTGTGGCGACCATGAGAGTGTGGCTATCACACGCACTAAGTTGTGGTTGTAGGAGAGAGGAGGATAGGTGGGAGGCATGCTCTTGCCTCCGCTGCAAAATTGTTGGCGCTACCTGAGGGAGCTGGGCCATTGCAGCTAGCAGTTGCAGCTCCATATGATCTGCCTGGGATAGCTACTCTGCTACATGGCATTGTAGCCTCCCGATGTTTGGTACTTTAGTGCATTGCAAAATTGAAGGGCTTCAGTGAGCCCAGCCCATGGAGATGAGGAAGGGCTTGTGACGAAGGAAGTGGGCTCTTGGGATTGTATGAAAGTCATGGCCGTGGCTTGGGGAGCGAGGGGGTGCTTATTGCCCTAGGGTGGAGGCCAATATGTACACTGTCATCCCCTTGAAAATATTCCACATTGATGGGGTTCTAGATGGCTGCCTTGCCCTTAGAGTGGTGGGAGGAGGCCTCAAGATGTTGTTGCCTCCTCAAGAATTCCCACACCTGGCAATCTTTGTATTGTTGCGACAATTGACTATCAAGCGGCTATTGCGCGGGGACAGTTGGAGGGGGTAGTCTAATAAGCTTTGTGCCTCTTTGGGGGGGCCATGAGTTTCTCTTCTTCTATTGGGGCTCATGGCTTCCTTCAGCCAGTCCATAAATGATGGGCGATTGTTGTGCCAAAATATGGTAAAGTATGGACATGTACATCATTGGGTTGCCCAAGATGTTACCATGTGTTTTCAGGTCTTCCCTCATCTGCATGCAGAAATAGTTGGCCCAATTGGTGACCTGCGGCTCCGCCAGCCTTGTGAGGATGTTTGGCACTATGGACTGATGGTGATCCGTGTGCTTGATCTGTGTCAGCCATTAGAGCACTCGTGCCAACTTGTCCAGCCTAGGCACTGTTAGCTCAGAGAAGTGGTTTCGGCCCTCGCTCTTCTTCCTATCATAGTTGCAGACTTTGTTGAGGGGCTCGTGTAGATTCTTCCTGTTCGTATATTTCTATGCAATGATCGGGATGACAAAGTGAGGGATCAAGGAGGATCAAAGCACCACAAGAGAGACATAGGGTAGCAAACACTCACTCTATTGCAATGTGTGTAATCAAAAATACATGATAGGCTTCTTATATAGAGAGAGCCTTTAGAATAGTCAAACCATGTGGGATCCTCTGATTCAAAGGGTTTTTCCAATGCAAAATCCTATTAAACGCATATAATCCTCATTGTGAGGTATGGAGACTCATTGGCAGGGGTCACAGTGCTTAATGAATTTGGCCGCATCTGCGAAGAGCATAGGCCACCAACCATTGTCACCCTTACACAGAATCTTTATGAAGCTAATCAACCCATGGAATTATGGAACCTGATAAGATTATGGATGTACTAGATATATCTTCCCATGCAGGGGGATCACTATATGTAAACCCTTTGTATCATGTGCATTCAAGGCCTAGTTTTAAAATCCCTTATCCATGACTTTTTCATGGATAAAATACACCCTTTTTCTATTCAAACTGTGAATACCCCCTTAAAATGGTACCCTTCTGTATGTGAAAAATGTTGAAATTAAGGACCTCTATGGTTTCATACACTTTCCACCATTAACATTAGTAAACAACATACAAACGTGACATGTTTCAAAAAGTATCAAATCAAGAAAAATTTAAATCCCCAACTTCATAAAAAATTCCAATTGTATATAAAATCTAATGGTTTAAGTCTACCTATTTAAAAACACATATACTTAGTAACAAGTAAGGGAAAGTGTCAATAGAAATAAGAATTAAAATAGTTTATGAATCTAATGATGGTGAATCAAATCAACCATACTAACATGAAAATCTAAATCTAAAAAATTAGCACATATAACATGGTACAATGATAACAAACCAAACTAATATCACATACGTAGACCATATAAATAACAAATAAGCTAACTTGCATTAAAAAAATATAGTAACACACTTGACTTAGTAAATTACAAAGAAAGGACACATAATACATCTAAAAACCACAAACATTGTTAAACTATTACAAATCAAAATTTAAAACAAACTATCTAATGATGGTATCAAACATGCTTTATAAATTATGAATGTCAATAACATTAGAACATATACATGATAAAATAATAGAAAACAAGATAACACACAAAAAACAAATAAATTGGAAGGAGTGAGACTTGAAAGAGAATAGCCAACTTCTTCCAGGAGGGTTATTTTCCTCAGGGAATAGAGGCCCTCCCCCTTTTTCTTTGAAACATCCACAAGGTTGAGGTGGCATTTTCAGCCTCAACCTTGATTATTTTATACCTCTTCTTGATGAGTTTTTTCTCATGCATTGCATGATGTATTTTTGCCTTGAGCTTGCCCTTGTGGGTTTTATTCATACTTAATGGAAGTCTATTTTTACAAAAAGAAAAGAGACAAAAGCCCAAGATAAAGAAGAAGGTAGGTTGAATCTCATTCCAAAATCATGAATGTTTTGACAGATGAGAGTGAAATCAGATGGAAACATAGGTGGAGTAGGGAAATGTTGAGATTTCAACATGATAGGGAGGACAGAGAGAGAAGCTTCCCGCTCAAAAGAAAGGAAGTATTCAAAAATAGGGTTGGAGCAAGAAAAAATTAAAATGGTGCTCAGAAATGAGGGAAAAGGAAGAGAAATGAGAAAGTGTGAGATGACAAGTGTGGTACATGGGTGGGATAATTTGGTTCAAGACCAATGGTGCAAGTTTAGTTGAGAAACTAGGTTTTTCAATACATTGCTTATAGATCAAAAACATGATGGGAGAGTTGACACACCAAGTGGGAGGTGCTCTCTTATAGGGTCCCTTTATGAGTCTAAAATTGTTTTAATGAGTACGTATTTTGAGGGCATTCAACATAATTGGACCCCCTTGAATCCCTATCTGAATAGGGATGTTTACTAAAAATTGATAGTAGGATCATGAGGATGTGTAACAACTAATGTGTTTATTGATTTTTCTAAGTGGCATCAAATTTCACCATCACATCACAATTTCAACTCACCATGCAATTTCACCACCACCATTAGTTTGGGTGTCACCTATCTGCCAGTGTTGGAGTCCCATGTTGGTGGAGTCCCATGTGATGCTACCACCATGTTGGTCCATTAGGTATAAGGTGCACTCATTGCCTGACTCAAGGCCTTTACCCACCCAATTTGTCTAATTGAGAGAGAAATAGATCAAAAGGTACAAAAGACCATCCATAATTGAATTAGAGGGGCAAATAGATTCTAATGCTTAAGTGGCTTTGCACAAGATCAGCTCACCTATTTTGGCCTAGTTAGTGGAAAATATCTCATTTGGTAGCAAAAAATGCAAACAAGGACCATTGTGATGGGGATTTAGGGATGGAGATGCACACAATGTTTTGTAGGTGAAAGGATGAGGGCAAGGGATAAGTATATACAAGTTTGACAATGCATTTTTTATTACCAATGTCCTAGGTTTCTTGGGAAACACTTCCAATGATTTTATTGTTGATTATGCTAATGCTTATGTCGATGATTATAATGACTCTGAATTTCTTTAAAAACAAAATCTGATGCTTTTTCCAATGTCTCCTATTTCAATTCTTTGTATTTACACTCAAGTTAAGGTAAGTTCTGACCCTAAGGAGCGTTTGACTAATTTTAGGGTCGTGTTTCCTTTTCCTAAACGTGTTTCCATTTCTAAACATGTTGTGTCAAAGCGCATGTTAAATTTACCCCTCAGGCGCAACTCAATATGTAATATGTTACTACCCTCATCCAAAATCTAGGGTATGGGGGGACAAGGCCCATATATAATATGCATGGATTTCCTTTAAAAAAATCAAATATGCAAGGGAAAAGTATAAAAATTTCATGTCCCCCCTCCCACAAAATATAAGGTATATACCTTGAAAAATATGCAAGATTTTAAGATTTTTACATATTTTTCATAATATGTGAGGCCCAAGGGGGAGGTCTTTTGGATAAGGGGGGGTAAAACAAAAAATACACAAAAATATGAAAACCCGTCTCCTTTCAAATTAATGTAACTTTTTTATGTGTTACCCAAATTTCAAGGTGTAAAGACATATTTGAAGCTCTTTTAGTGTAGAACACAACCATGCTAATATGAATAATTTCTACTCATGGCATATTGTTAAATTCATCTCGTACTCAAGACTTTGATAGGTTTTCTTACTAACGGGAGTTGGCACCCCAATAATTTACCCTTTGGATTTGATATCTACCTTGAACATGTGATCAAGTCAAAATTGTGAGTTAATTATTGCATCATCTTTTAAAACTATGAATTGGCACCAATATTCCCAAGACAATGAAGCTTGCAAAAGTTCACAATCGATGAGCGTCTCACAAACTACCATACAAACTAGTATGGCACTATTGTTGCCTCCTACCTCTACCTTCTCTCCCTACATACGTCGGTATCTCTCTTTCACCTAAGAAAGGGGTCTGATGAAAGTTTAAAATTAGAAAATCTTGTGACCCTACCCTACATTTTCTTCTCATCCATGGCCCAAGCTAGGGGGTTAGGCATCATCTTGGAGATCTTTTTGATGTTGACCTCACTCAAACTGATCCCTAGGAGGTTCCTTACACTGGTCCTCATTCTACTCTAGTTAACTGAAGTTTATTGTTGTTTCAGACTGGCTTCTACACATACAAAGAATTGGATATAACTTGCAATATTATTTAGATGAATTTGAAATAAAAAGCAAGTTTATTCTTTGGAGGATAAGCTATACTATTGTCTTCTAGGTCGAAGTCAAAATCTACGTCGTTTGGCTATGGTGGTAAGAGTCACAAGCAGAGGGGGTCTTGGTAGATTGCCATTTTTCAATGGGTGATAGGAAACTAGAGAAGCAGCTTTAATATGCTTTAACATTAGCTTCACCTCTGCCTAACACTAAGTAGAATGAGGTCATTCTTCTTCTGCAATATCAAGTTTTCCTCATCAAAAGGGAGAATAGTGGCACAAGTTCCAGGAGTGGCTAAGATTGAACTGGAAAAGCCAACTCCCCACTCAATTCTAAATGTTGAAGTTGTATCTAGTCAAATGGAAGAGATGCATGAGAAGCTCAAGGGAGAGATCCAAGAGAAGCTCAAAGGAGAAGTGAAGAGATCCTTAGACGCACAAATGTCTACGTGACTGCAGAAGGAAATAAAAGAGCAAGATGAAAGATTGTGCAACTCAAAAGATGCTCAAGATCAGAGGTTTACTAGATAACTAGAATTTAGCAGAAGAATATCATGAAGAGACCCATGAAAAAAAATGCAAAGATTTACCAGCAGGCATTGAGTGGGCAGATTTGGAGTTAGAGATTGGTCAAGAAGTAGCATGTGCAATCCTTCTTCAGATCATCAAACCATCCAATAAGCTGAAAGGATTACGACTGTGGATGTCAAAGGAACTTGCAAAAGCTCAACTAAATATTAAAACCTTAGAGCTTGCAAGGTAGAGACGGCCAAAAAAGAATGGAAATGGCCTGTGGCAAGGCATTGATCAAAGACTTCAAAGCTAAATCAATAGACGCTCAGTTTATAACCAATGTTTGATCTCCATTTGTTTTTTGTTCGTAGTTCTTTTAGTTCATCTTTACTAGTTGAACAAGTTGTAACCAAAACTTCATGTTATTATCTTATCTTTTGAGACATAATACAAATCATTATTTTTTTTGCTTAAAAAAGTTCAAAACTAAATGTGGCCTTAACATACTGTTGCCTCCACCCCATAACATTCTTCCACTCATCGAAGAAGATTAATAGTATCATGAAGGCTAGAATAAGAACCTTGTATATCGAGTGAGCCATAATGATGATTAGAATTTACTTGGCTCATAGCCCTACAATTCCTTTTTTTACTTTACTTGGCTCATGGCCCTACACATCCTTTTTACACATGTTCCATGGATCCGTCTCACTCTTTATTTATACTTAGAATCATGGCTACATCACTCCTTTCATCCCTTGTCTTGGTTCATTTTAGATATACTCCTCCTTGATCTGTGTCCTCTCCTACCTAGTTCTTACCTATTCATCATCATTTCACTATATCTATTGGCAACTTGATATTTCTTGTGTAGCTATGAGAACTACCAACAAGCCCAAATTTGCCATAAATAGACATGTGAGGTCTTGCATTTATAGTATGGAGAAATCATATGGAGCTAGGAGTTATCCCATACATAAACAATAGGCCAGTTTGAAGGAATAGATTTTTGCAAAATCTTCAATAATGTATTTCATTTTTTATGCCATCCTTGTTAATCCTTGTAATCATCATAATTAAGCTAGAACTATGACACACATGGCCTACAATGCAAGGTCTTGTTAATCTAACTAAAGTTATACCTTACTAACTATGAAGCCATGTCATACGCTCTAGCTATAACATTGCAAGTCTTGGAGATGCAAATGGTGGGGACATAGAGCCTTTGACATTAAATGACAAAGTCTGGGCTAAACAGACATCAATTGATAGAAGTAGATCTCATGCTCTAAGGCGCCCCTGCCCAACTACCGTGTTTCCTCTCATAACCTCTCCCTCCCTCCCTCCCTCTCTCTCTCTCTCTCTCTCTCTCTCTCTCTCTCTCTCTCTCTATGTCTCTCTATCTCTCTTTCTCTCTCTCTAACCTCCCATTCATGTAAGCATTAGTTTGATGTTATGATTATACCACCTCCCTAACACACCATCTGAGTCTCATCTTGAGGACCCATTAGGTATGTAAGCATTAGTTTGATGTTATGATTGTACCACCTCCCTAACACACCATTTGAGTCTCATCTTGAGGACCCATTAGGTATGTACAATGCTACACCTGACATGAACAATTTCTAATGGACAAGGGAAATTTCACCTAAGGGGGCATTTTTTCTCCTAGATTTATTTCACATGTTCATCAATATAAGATGTTTCTTTAGGGTTTGGACGGACAAAAAGTAGGCATAATACCTACTTACTCACATAAAGAAAATATTATCATATGAAATCTAGGGTTCATCCAAGATTTCAGCTCCATAAAAGGATCTACTTGAGGGCAAATTTGTAAAAAATTTTAAATGACTTATGCCAACTTCTATCTCAGTTTTATGTAGTGCAAAGGAAGCTCATGAAAAGATGCTTATTTGAAAATGATAAGGGTTATCAAAAGCAAGAAAGTACAAACCTATAGATTAATAGTTGTACCATAGTTATTCTAATTTTAACGAGCACATGAGACGATTTCTAGAAAAGCTTCTCATGCCCTTTTGTAGGTATGTACCATAGTACAAACCTACAAAAGTACAAACCTATGGACTAAATTTGTACCATAGTTATTCTAATTTTAACATGTACGTGAGAAGATTTCCATGAAAAGGATCGTCTCTTTTAGCATCACAAGGATACTACAAAGTATAGAAAGTTATCAATATCTACAACATAAATTGTTGCATTTGTTGACATGATCTAAAATAAAGCAATCATGTGGTCCTCTTTAAATTACATTAAGGATCACGTTGCAAAGTACAAAAGTAAAAACAAAAAATTCAAATGTTATGCTTGCTTTAAAAAGGATATGAGAGAGGCTTTGTGAGCAGACATAGACAAAAGAATTGGACATTTAAATGTAGAATAACTATTCTTCTCTTTAAACTTCAAAAAGGTCTTGTGATACGTATGTGGTGCATATAACATACTGCACGTGCTATTATATTAGAAGTGAAGAAAACATTAGACATCTTCTTTTTAAACTTAGATTGCTTTTATTGTGAAAGGTATCATCATACGACATTAAAAAACGTGCATATGCTCTTATATTGGAATTGAAACTTTCATGAAATGCAAGTTATCTTATTGTATTATGATAATATGATCAGTCAAGTGACTTTTTGCTGTGAAAATGTGCATCCTTGCGTATATCGTTATATGCACATGAAAGTGCACACTAGATGGAGACTGGCATGAAATGGGAGTTACCTTTTTGCATGTTCTCAATAAATCATTCAAATAAATTTTTTATAAATGTTTTATTATACATATGATACGTATAAGAAAGTGCATGCGTTACTATAGTGGAAGTAAATCTCCTTGAAGTGGGGTTTATCTCTTGCATCTTCTTTGTGCCATGGGCTTTAACAAGGATGTTTTGAAGACTATTATAGATATAATATAGTGGAAGTAAATCTCCATGAAATGGGGTTTATCTATGGCATCTTCATGATATAATATAAAGCATCCTTATAAAGACCATGGTGAAATAGTCAAAACATCCATATAAAGCCCATGTGATAGTCTTTAAAACATCCTTATAAAGCCCATAGTGAAATGGGGTTTATCTATATCACCATGGTCTTTAACAAGGATGTTTTGAAGACTATTATAGATATAATATAGCTGCTTTTTTTGAGTTGGGTCCATACATAAGCAAATTCAAAGGCCTATTTTTTTTATAAGTGTTTTTCTTTGAATAATCTACCTGTAAATGATTTTGTCGAGATCTATCTTGAAATTAAATAATTGGTTGCAAAGTTGAACTTGTACCCTTTCACAAAAAATACAAAACTTGTCTTGCTCTTATAATTCAAAGCTCACATCTACAATGAATGCATTAGTAAACCTTTACATTGTCGAAGAGAATGCACTTGCTTTTGCAAATTTGGACATAAAGCACACATATAGCATATATTACAAAATTGTAAATTGTTGTGCAATCCAATGAAGCATTTTTAAATAGTAACTTTTTGAGTTATACTTTAAGAAATATACACATGTGATATTGTTTTTAAAAAAGATATCATTCTTTTTTGTGAGATATCCGAAGTAATGCTAAAGACGACCATATAGAACCTATGCCCTATTATCCTAGCAACAAATATAACATGATAATAGGAAGCAAAGTAATAAACATTACAAAACAAATAGATTGTACACATGAACATTGCGGTGTCGTCATTTTTCTAGCTTGAATCATTGGGTGACCACCACACACCTTGGAAGTGGCCCGGATGGCTTCAACAATTTATATCTGAAGTATATATAATCTTTTTTTCCACATTTTTAATGTTTGTTCTCCATTGCTCATGTATAATATTGATTTTCTTAATTGGCTAATTTGATATTTTTTCATTTTGCTTTCTTCCAAAGTTTTGATAAAGGGAACAATATTAATGCATTGCATGCCACCATAAGTAATTGAGATAGTGCCTACTTACAATGGCAAAGGCCATGCATATACCATTTAGACTTACTCAAAGCATTCGCAATAAAACAACCATTTATGGTTTATTTGTGAACCACAAAACTTGTATACAACATTCCTTATTACTAAGCTCCATGTTTGATGTAACTAATGGGATTGGAAATTACTTCTCATTCACAAAACCTAGGTATTCATTATACTCTTTTTCGCTTTCAAAAAACAATGAGACGTCTAGTTTGAGGCCTTGAATTACTTGCAAGAGATATATACAAAATTCGTATTGATAAGGCAAACATTGGAAAAGAAGAGGGAAAATAGACACATGGGTTAGGAGTGGGCATCTTTGTTTAAGAAACTATGGAAAGTCATCGTGTGGGTTCCTCAAAATCGAATGCACATTGTATAGCTAGGTGTCTTATTAGACACTAGTTCATGACTTAACAACTATCTTAAGCCAAGGGGTAGTGCAAGCTCATAAGAATCTTTAGGGTGGAGTAACAGACAAATTGAATAAAATAATGCATTAGACCCCACAATGTTGATCATCCTCCAGCAATATATCCTCCTATGCTATTCGCCATAGTGAACAAAATGAATTCAATTACAAATCTATTAATTGTAGGGTGAGATGAGATACTAGTATGCGTAATTATGAGAGTATTAATTTAATTACTAGTATGTGTAGTTTCCCAAGGTAGGTTAATGAATATGTGAGTTGGTAGGCAATTGAGCAATCAACACTCCATGTTAAAAGTGGAGAGTTCACTCAAGAATGTGTACCATGCCTAGATGTCCCTTGTCATAGAAAGTCAACTTACACAAGAGGCTATTTATTAAATTTGAGGGTGGCAATATTTTCATAAATTTGAATTTACAACATGTGAGTAGGGGTTTCTCAAATTTTCCCCTTTAATGCACATGATATGGTACTTTCATATCATGAAGTCCCTTTCCACCTCTTTGTGAGCTTCTACCTATGTTAAGCATCTAGTTGGGAAATGGGCATGACCACAAAAAGAAACAAGAAAACAAGGTGGCAATCCACTTTACACAATATAGAGCTAACATAAAAAGCTACATTGTATCATAGAAACATGTAAGGACATTGAGTCATACTATCACACATCCACCATAACTCCAACATTTAGTATTCAAGTATTAAATAATTTCAACGACTGAGCACTAATTCAAACATTTCATATTCAAGTCATAGGAGTTCTCCATGAGATGTCTGGTGGGTGTAAGGGCCTCACACAGCAAAGCCGACTCTCAAAACAAAACAAAACATAGGGATTCAGAATGTCAAATACATTGATTTCATATATCCTTGTCACAAGCATCCCAAACTACAAAGTTGCTAGACAATGGCACACACCCTTTGAATGTGCTAAAACACAAGTTTAAGTTTTGCTTAGCAAGGTCCAAGAAGCTTTAAAATCCATAAGCAAAGCAAACAAACCTACATTGGAAGATTCGTTTAAAAAACATACACTCCAAGAAATTGGTTAGTAAATAGACAAGATTTTTGATTTTTTTTGTGTGGAAGAGAAATGAAACAAGGTGGAGAATCTCTAAAGGGTGCTACAAAGGGTTTAACCATCTATATTAGCCTCAAACAATCTAAATGATAACGCAACGCACATCCTTAAACGTATGCATGTGAGTAATCCCATCACTAGTGTTTAGTTCAAGGGGAATGTTAGAAAATTAGGCACTTATTTGGGTTTGGGACAAAAAAATTAGGTGACAATGGCATTCAATTATTTTCTGAAAAATCGATGTTGATTGCCAAACTTTGACATCTTTTGATTGACAAATCCAAATGGGGTCATGTAGCACATCCTATCAAATGGCAAGGCATAGGTTAGATATTTAGCATGTTTATTGCACCATTTAATAAAGTTACATGCATCAAAATACTTATCGTTTGAATTTATGGCTAATTTTCTCCACCAAGTTTAGAGCACAATCGCCCATTTTAGGCATCATTTCTCAAGGGTGAGGATAGTAGGATTGCCCAATTAGGTGCACGTTTTCCAAGGTGGTCTTTGAAGAAAAAAGCATTGCCCATCACCTTATGCAAGCAGTGCCTTTGTTGTCTTCATGTAGATGAGGCAAGTTATGTTGATAAGGTGTTCACTTATGTTTAACCATCCCATCTTAGGGGTTGTATCCTATATGGCAAACGTGAGTGCCAAAGTATAAAGACAATCCCGTATTGCGAGCGACATGCATAGGAAAACAGTAAATCTAAGCCTTCCATGAGGTTAGTGCTTGCATGATGGTGGGCAACCTAATCATCATGACCTTATGCTAAAGTAATGTCAAAATCCTGGTTGCAAAGTTGGTTAGGATATCAACAACCTTATGCTGAGGTAATGTCAAAATTGAGACTTCAAAGTTGGTTAGGATATTAATAAAGGTAGGGAAACAAGGGACCCTGTAATGTGAATTTGCAATGATGAGGTGAAAGGCGATTATGGAAACCAACATAAATTGAGGCAACCAATTGTGAACTCATCTTAAATCTATAACTAAGGTCTAAACTTACTTCTAAACTCATCTTAAACCTATAACTAAGGTCGTGACATCTTAAGCTATACCTATAATATTGACCAACAATTAGTGGGTAAAACCTTAATTTGGTATATTCCAAAGTGTTTCCCTTTCACAAAAGGTCCTTAAACTATGTGTTTCAAGGGGTTTAATACTTAAAGCATCTTTAACATGGCATTAAGAGATTACGTTAAATTGGACCCCCTTGAATCCCAATCTGAATAAAGACTTCCGCTAAAAAACGAACAATGGAGACACACTGGTTGTTACACATTACCATAATCCATTAGATTTAACCAATCACATCACATTGGCATTGACTAGTCCCAAATTGAACTCTCCATGTACCATACCAAGTGTCACCTATATATGCTAGCATTGACTTCATCAAAATTTTACCACGTGGAGGCTAAATTAGGCAAATTATGTTGATTCGGTTCATGGAGCACGACAAGTTCTTAACTAGTCCTTCTCCTAGGAATAGGTCTTGCTACAAGTTCATCTTAGGTTGGTTACACACGACTCCTGTTGTCAATACAAACAACCAATGTGGATGGCTCCACCCTGATTACACACAACAGATGGGCAAGAGAAAACAAATGCTAACTTGGCTGCCAGCTCCAGCCCTTAGTTTCATGATCTCTGACCATTGCTAGGCAGGGATAACTCCCGCCAATTGCCAACATCCTCCTAGCGTCAAGGTTGGAAGAGAATTCCAGCCATCAGATCAGAGCCCTTCTTTTTGGGAAGTCAAATCTGCTCGCGTGAGTAGTCCCTATCAAGCTTCGAAGAATGCATAAAATCTGAGTTGGCATTGTGAAGATGAGCCTCCCATTGTTTTCACCGTGAGGTGTCCAACCTTCTCCTGGACCTTAATGACCAAGAAATGCCCTCGCTCACATTTTCCTGGAAAGGAAAATGACTCGCAGGTGATACCACTTGCCATGGCTAGTGGGTGACGCCAATGACATTTTCTTGTAAAGGAAAATGCTTCCAAGGGCATTCCTCTCCAACCATTGTAAGGGCATTCCTCTCCAACCATCGTAAGGGCATTCCTCTCCAACCATTGTATCTTTTGCCATGGCTAGTGGGTGATGCCAATGCCATTTTCTTGTAAAGGAAAATGCTTCCAAGGGCATTCCTCTCCAACCATCGTATCTTTCTTGCTTGCAGACCTCACAATGGGTAGCTAGAGTGTAGTGGGTTGCACCCATTCTAGACTCTGGGACTCTCACCTTGGGCACATGTGGTTCAAGCAAGGAAGGCGATCGGATGTTTGTCGGAAGGCAATTGGATGCCAAACGGATGCAATCGGACTACACAGGCAAGCAAGGGCCGGCAAGAGGGGATATCCAATAGGAAAGCTTCTCTCATCTATCGGATTTCAGTCCTAACATGCCCCCCTAGGTAGGTAGGGTGAGCTTCAGGCCAACATGTGCCCCTACATCGCGCAGAGAACTTCTTGACGGAATGCAATCGGAACAGAGACATGTGCTCGATTTGAGCAGCTTTTGAACTTCTCAAAAACAAGCCTCGATCAACTCATTCATACGTCAAGAAGCACGTACCAGAAATTTGGCGATTCTTCTTGTCCTGGAATGGCGTATCACAGATTTGCAAAGCACTAGCCACAGATTTTAGGCCCGCAGCTTAGTAAACGTAACAGCATTCACGGATGATCCGCAGTTTGATCACGATGCTTGGTGTGCGAGATATGGCAACATCATTTTGAAACCTGTTGCACAGATTGCTGTGGCAAATGATCGAAATTGAAGTGGCTCCCTTGCGAGCTTTGCTAGCAAACGATGATGGATGGATTGCTGTGGCAAATGGTGGATTGTTGTGGTAAATGGTGGATTGCTGTGGCAAATGATCGAAATTGAGCTTTGCTAGCAAACGATGATGGATGGATTGCTGTGGCGCAAATAAATTGGAAACGCTTCGTTGCGAGCTTTGCTAGCAAACGATGATGGATGGATGCGATCAATTAATCAAGCTGCCGTGCGGAAAGCAAACAGAGGCGATCGATGGAACAGCGGCAACAAAAAGACAAGAGACGTTTCGCGGGTTTCCCGATTTGTCACCACGACAGCAGTCGGAAGCTCAAAGGGTCAAGCTCGGGCATGGAAATCAGGAAACTGCCGTGTGAGAAGCAAACAGCAGGAACGAACAGACAGCAGTAGCAGAGCGGTCGCTGCGGACCAGATTCCGCAACAAACCAAAGGTTTCACGTCTTTCCCCTTGACGCAGCACAGCTTCAGAAGAATCCGTCCCGTCACGTATACGAATCTCTAGAAATTTGGTGAATGCAGGGCCCGAAGAATCAAGATTCGACAAGGACAAAGCCGGATCAACAAGACAAGAAAACAATCGAGAAAAATTCGTTCGAACTCCTTTATTCCCGTCCTCTTTGTTGGTTCGAAGTTCGAACTTCCCAACATCAAACTTCGTCTTCTCTTTTGGTTGGTGCAAACTGGAAAAAGGAGAGCCTGCATCATGTATGGATTATCGAGGAAAGCTTTTCACGACTGTCGAGGAAAGCCTCGGCAGGGCACGGTCCACGTACAGGCTACGACCAATTGTACAAGGCCCTTGGCGTGGTGTGCACTGTGCACTGTGCAGCAGCAAAACTTGAACCTTTGAAGACTGTTGTTTATGGCGACTCGAAGCAGTTACGGTCATCCGGTCGTCTTCGCATTCAAGACGGGATGGTTCGGGGCAACGACGGGAACTCCAGCTGATGCGATTCGCAACCTTTCATTAGACGTAGAACGTTTGGGGCCCCGGCTTCATCGTTTTGCCGAGTATAGATTTTGTAAAACTTTCCTTGAGAATCAGCTCTCAGATTGCCTCGCGTTTGCTCCTCGTTGTATTCGGGCCCTCGAGCCTCGACCTTGTCTCTGCCATATCCTCGATTCTGATGTGAACATTGAATAGGAGTCATCAAAACCTTCGTCTCCACTGAGATTCTGCTGCGGCCGTGAGGCCCGTAGCGCGAAAATTCAGCGTTTGGCGCGCAGGCCTTAATCGATAAACAAACGGAAGGAATCATTACGACAGACGTAATAACCTCCGTCTGATCTGTTGCCGCAAACTCGGAAGTCTTTTGGTACACGGAAATTCGATTGTGCAAGAGATAGCTCCATATGAAATTTCGGCGGGGGTGCTCCCATTGATGACTTGATTTTGTTGTGCTTGGAAATTGGGAAGGAGAATGGATGGAGTTGGACAGCTGGGACTAGTGCAATATGATAAATTTAGCTGGTGATGGTGAGGACGGGAAATGCTGAAATATGCAGCGTTGCAAGCTGTGACAGGTGGAAAGGCAGAACCGGTCTTTTTGTATATGCACGAGAAGGAAGGCGATAGGTGTGCCTGAAATGCATCCGAAGAAGATGAATGCTTTCAAGCTTTCCACTGTTTCCAGCTTTGTCTCGTAGCCCCTCTTCTTGCTTCCGTCGTGTTCTTCACAGCGAAACGATCTCTGTTGCCGTTGAGGATCATCTCGGAGACGATCTTCAGGTCCTCCCTTTCATCTTCCCTTCTGTCTCACAGTTGCTTCTTGCATCGAAGTTTCTCTCAGTTTCAGGGATTGAGATCAGATCGCTCCATGTAACGGTAATTTCTGCCTTCGTGATGCTGCACAAAGTTGCTACCTTTCTTGCATTTGCATCATCCTGTCCGATTTCTATCCCTGGATTGCGTTGTTCTTCCTCATCTTCATGGTAGGGTGGCGCAACCGATTCATCGCATTTTACGACCTCTTTCATACTTTGCCTTGGACCTCACATCTGAAGAACCCTTAGATTCTTCGAATCTCGTAAAACATTCCATTGGTCACGCCCATTTCCGATCATGGGAAATAAGTCTACCTGCTTTTCTCTGTGGCACGTCCGAACGATGAATTGATTCTTTGTTTCAGCTCTATTTCTCCCACGTCAGTTATTTTCGTTGTTTCGATTCGTAGAGCGTTGTACCGCAGCGATCTCCTAGCAGTCCTCTCTCGATGCAGTACCAGCGTAACATCTCAGCTTATCAAATCATTGGCTAATCGCAAAATCTTTATACCAGTTTAACGCAATCGTTATTCTTATTCGGATCTCAGTTCCTCGAAGTTGTTGCGGTCCATACGTATCGTCAAATTATTCGCTTATCTTACTTCTGAACTCGCGGCAAAGTGCAAAGTTTTGAATATGCATGTCTGACGCTTGCCTGAACAGTGCCACTTTATGAATTTGAACTTGTCTGTAGTTGCTACAGCACCTTTCCATCTGTTTCTGTCAGTTTGAAAATGTGTTTTTTTGTTATCTACGACAGCCATACTCTATTCGTGATATTATATGTTTGCATTGGACTAGTGAAATCGTTGTGACGTTACAGACTCCAGCATCCACTTGGAGACGATTTGCGAGGAAGCAACTCTTATGAATACTCTCAATGGCAACAAAGGATACTTCTTCGCTGCTCAAACAGGAAGTTTGTACAGATTGGGAGGATGGATCCCGAACACAGCAAGTTGACGGAACGGAAACAAACTCCACTGAGGAGGTTTTGCCTCCTCTGCTGAGGAAGATCTCTACTGGAAGCTTTTCATTTATAGCAAAGGATTCCCCGGATGCAAGTTCGCTCTCATGGATACATCTTTTAGACCTTGAGAGTGGCAACCTACCTACAGATATTGATGATGACAAAGGATCGGCAAATGATGCAACAGGGTTGGAAGCCAACGGGGACTCCTCATCATGGGGAAATGTTATATCGCCACAAGCGGAAGCTTCTGATGACGGTGCAACTTTGGGAAAACTTAACATGGTTCACGTGGACGCAGCAGTAAGCCAAAACAACTCTGGTCAAGGCATGCCAAGAGATGGTGGCAGTCTTACTCCTAGGTCTATCCTTTCAAAACCAAAGAGTCCTGGAACTCCATCATCTCCAAATGCAGTTGTTGTTGAACTAGCCAAAAAAGTCTCTTTCGGTTCTAAAACTCGAAAATGCGACACCAATGATGCGGCCAAATCGGTACCCCAAACTCCTTTGCCTGACACTGCAAAGCAAGTATCTAAGCGGAGGTTCTTCTCCCAGCCAATGGCACCGAGCGCCAAGCATTCTAGTACAATGAATGGAAGGCATCCTCATTCTGGTCCAGTTCGCAGATATGTGTCACAGCATCCGGAGGGAAACAAAGAAGGAAACTATTTAATGTTCAAGACAAAGTCGTCCAAATTTGAAAGGCAAATTTCACGTCTGCAATCGCGAGGTCCGCGAGAAGAGAGAGAGACATGCAATGTACAAGGCAAGAAGGAACCCTCTGAGGGGAAAGCCATGCCTGCAGGACGGTACTTTGACGCTTTGAAAGGTCCAGAGTTGGAAATTTTGAAGGTGAGGAAAGTATAAGCACTTGAATTAGCATTTTTTTTAAATCACTCAATGATAAACCATGTGCATGCACGTGCTGGCTGTTTCTAAAAGGGGCTTTGTCCTAGGATACTGGACTATTAAGATTTCATCCTTAGATGTTTGTTCTCACTGAGAAAAGGACGTGCACATTAATATGATTGGATAGTTTGTGGCTGAGCACTCAATCTTGAAGAGACAAGCTCTGCGGGTCTCAGAACTTTGACACTATCGCCAGTGTGGTTTTTATCTGCAAAGGTTTGCTTTATCCTGTCCTTTGTCTGTTTTTTATTTCTGAACGTCTCAGGAGTTACGCGCTAAATCTTCTGATTGGGGTTCAAAACTTCAAAATGTTAGTGGTTCAAAACTTCAAAATGTCACTCCATAGAAAAAAGGATTCTCAAGTTTTTCCTTTATTGACTTTTATGCTTTGATTTTGGAGCGCCTTTTTAAAATTGGCGAGTCAACAACAATGCCTTCAAATTGAAATTTTGACAGGTTGGGTGATTATTGGGTGGAAGTGCTTGTTAATGCAAGAGATTTGTATGACTCATTTATTAGCTAATTTGTAATTTACATGCGATCAGAAATATCTCACTGGAGAAATAAAGATTTTTTAATTAATGAAACTGTCACTTTGTACAGGACTCAGAGGAGCTGCTACTTCCACTTGATCAACGATGGCCATTTCTCTTGCGATTCCCAATAGGGTGTTTTGGTATCTGCCTTGGACTCGGCAGCCAGACAATTCTTTGGAAGGCCCTGGCAACAAGCTCCTCCATGCGCTTTCTCCACATACCACTAGCCATAAATCTTGCCTTGTGGTGTTTGGCCCTCGTTGTACTTGTTAGTATCTTCATTACATACTCTTTGAAGTGCCTCTTGTACTTTGAGGCCGTGCGCCGCGAATATTATCATCCAGTGCGAATAAACTTTTTTTTTGCTCCTTGGATAGCCTGCATGTTTTTGACACTGGGCATCCCTCCAAGTTTTACGAGCTCTGTCCACCCCGTTTTATGGTGCATATTTATGACACCTATCTTGCTCTTGGAGCTGAAAATTTATGGCCAGTGGCTTTCAGGAGGGGAGAGAAGATTGTCTAAGGTGGCAAATCCTTCCACACATTTGTCATTGGTGGGGAATTTTGTTGGCGCACTATTAGCAGCGACGGTTGGTTGGAAAGAGCCAGCTGTTTTTTTCTTTGCTGTTGGCTGTGCACATTACTTAGTTCTTTTTGTAACTCTCTACCAAAGATTGCCTACTGCAGAGGCCCTTCCCAAGGACCTCCACCCTGTATTTTTTCTATTTGTAGCAGCACCTTGCACAGCAAGCGTTGCTTGGAAGTACATTGTGGGAGACTTCGACCATGTTTCAAGAATTGCATATTTTGTGGGAATGTTCCTCTACTCATCCTTGGTAAGTTTACATTATATGTAGATTTTAAAAGCTCACAATGTTCTTTTTCAGATATGTGCAGTTAATTTTATTTTAATGGCTCTCTAGTTAGCTCTTTACAAAACGCTTGTCTTCCTTGTGGTAAACCATCCTCGTGTATATTGGAGCTAGTGAATTGCGAAAGGCTCTTCATTGATATCGCCTTTTCATTTTGCATGTGTGGCAGGTTGTTCGGCTCAACTTCTTCCGTGGATTCCAGTATGCTCTTCAAACCCATTTCTTGGAATGGATGCATAGTCTTTGTTTTCTATATTACTTCTGATACCAGTTTGGATTTGGCTCTCCTTTGAGAAGACACAAGTCTAGTGAATTTTCTTCTATGTGGGAGGGAGTTAAGCCTTTGTCCCATGTAATTTTGTAAACGGGAAGTCTTGGGAATATTTTGATAAAGCAATACATTTTCGACGAGGCAACAGTGTCCTGCTTCTTGCCTAACGACATTATGCAATGCTGATTGATCAAGAATGTAAAGCCGATTGGCAACTTTGCTTCTTTATCTCCACTTCAGTAATGTAGCATCTTGAAATTGGTCACTGTCAATCTTAAATATGTTTTAGTTACAATGTTTATAGGTTCCAATCTATGATACCAAATTGTTTGAGCATCTCATCAATGTATCTCTCTGATTGAAAAAGTTCCCATCTTCTATTCTATTGATCTCAATGCCCAAACTTAATGCAAGTCTTTCAGATCTCTCATTTTAGATTGCCTGCTAAATTATGTCTTGTCTATCATTTCCATGTTGATACCTGCTCTGATTAGATCATCCACATAAATTGCAATGATTGTCAGATTTCCATCTTTCTACTCAATGTATAACCACAATCATCCTCACTTTTTACAAGCCCTTTTGACTTAAGGTATTTATCAATTTGCTGTACCAAGCTCTTGGAGCTTTCTTGAAAGCATAAAGTGCTTTCTTCAGTTTGCGTTTGATATGTTCTTTTTCTTCCATCACTTCATTTTGATCACAGGTACAAAAGTTTCCTCAAAATCTACACCTTCCTGCTGAGAGCAACCAATTTGGCCTTGCATTGAGTTTAACTTTGTAAACTCATCTGCAACCAACTATGTTCTTATTTGGAGGTGATTCCATGATTTGTTTTTATAATGCCTTAATATTCTTCGTCCATGGCTTGAATCCAATATTCCTATTGGGTTGCTTCTTCAAAAGATTCTGTTTCAGACATTTGTTAGCAAGCAACATAGACCTTGATGTCTAGGTTTCTTGTCTTTGATTGTGTGTTGTGCTATTTCCTGCTTGGTGTCTCACCCATCTTGGTTGAGGTTTTGATGTTGGTGCAGGCTGATTAACTTTTTTTGTAAAGGAGAGCTTGGTGACTGAATTCCCAGATTGCTGCTGAGCTGGAGTTACATTTGATGTTGTTTTAACTTTGGTAGACCATGCACTAGATTGTTGTTCTCCTTGAACTGCACTGATTGTGTCCAAGCCCTTGATTGCACAAATTTGTTTCACTGTGAGCAATTGTGCGTATTATTCTATTAGGTTGTACCATTGATAGCTTGCACAGTGGGTCATCATCTCTTACACCATGTGCAAGAACTCCATCTTGATTGAAGATTGTGCATTTCTTCAAGTGAAAGAGAATATTTATCCTTTGATCAGTGATTCTCAACACAAAGATCAAATTCTTGGCTAGATGTTTGTTTGTGATCCATCAATGAAATTCACTATGATATCTCCAATACCTTCAAATGGAAATTCATTGGCCTCACTAAGATTCACATTTTGGGATCTATTCAATGGCCTAATTTTTTCGAAGCAATCTCATGTGGACAGATGGCCCTGAATTTAAATTTTATATTCCACGTCAGAGTCATACTATCTAGTAGCCAAGCACACAATTAGTGCTTTCTAAGATGTATTAAACATTCTCTTTGGCATCTTTAAGTGCTACAATATCATTTGACACGATTGAGTATCACCCTGTTGCTTGAGTTTCCTCTAACAGATCATTTTAGATTCGACTACTGTGAATGGTCACTGTGGAGAAAAGCTGAAGTGCTATATATACTCTTGTAACATCTTGGTCTTGCGGAAGTGTATTGTTGTCCATTACCTCTACTACATGTGCATATTGCTTCTTGGGCCTCAATCCTTGGTGGCTGCCTTTTGGCTTTGATTTGCAATCTTTTGAAATATGATCACCTTTGGCTTATGTTGATGATTTCGATTATTGTTTACCTTTGTTACCTTTATGCTGATGACCATATCCTTAATCCTTGGTTATATGAATTGTGAAATTTTTACCCTTGATTTTGAACTTTGTTATGTACATTGCTTCCAAGAGGATCATTACTTCTGTCTTCTTCTTGGATCAGAAGTGGAATAAGTGCATCTGATGTGATTTCTTTTTCTGGCAAGAACTGCAACCTGGATGTTCTCATATGATGAGGATACTAGGTAGACTTTTGAGAATCTGCTCTACAAATTCTGCATCTTTAAGTATTGAGGCAATTTCTATGATTTTATCTTTGAGAATACACAAATTTATCAAATGTTTTGACTACAGTTTCACCTTTTTCCATTCGTATGTTGGCTAATTGTGACTTTCAGGTTCAACCTGTTTTTACCAATGACTTCCAGTTTCGACCAAATGTCTTTTGTAAGCGTTAGATTCACAACTTGTGCAAAGATTGTGTCTTTTAAGCATGCTGTGAGGATGTCCAATGCCTTGAAATTATCTTCATTTCAGTAGACTTCTCATCTGGTACTGCTGTGGTACCTAAGATGATATTCCATACCTTCTTGCTGACTAGAAAGTTCTCAACCTTGCATTTCCATGTGTGATAATTGTTTCCTGTCAAAAATCATTGTTTCCAGACGTCTGATGTCCTTTGTTGATGCCATCTCTCAATGGTCAGTTCAGGAATGTATTCGCTCACAAGTGCCTTCTTGTGCAATCTGAGATTTGAGATTCACTTTGATGCTGAAATGCCCTTTGAATGCTGGATGATAATGTGACCTATCCAGCATAATGTGACCTGCCTCACACCTTAAGCTTTTCTTCAAGGAGTCCTTCTCAGCCTTGATCATGATTTTGCAGTTGTTCAGCCCTGCACTTGCCGGATGTTTGAAGGTCCCTTGAGCTTCGCCTTTTCCATAGTAGTGGACGAATATCTATCTTCAATCTTTCTTTACATTTTCTCTATTCTCTTTGTGGTGATTTGTGTGTGTGCATTTAGTGAGCAAAGGGAGTTCTCCAGATCTGTCCACTGTTGGTGAGCTTGAGAGATAAGTACCTCAGTTTCTAACATGGTGTTTCTCCAAGTTCGAAGGCGACCCTTGTTCAAGGCAAGTGCAGTCATTTGTTTGGGTCCGACAATGTGTTTTATTCTATTTTTTGTTTGTATGATCTCAGAAGTGATGCCCTCTCACATGCCCATCCTGACCTTCAGAGATGCGGGAAAGTTGGATGGCACAGACTATGAAGGTCAAGCTTTGAAGCCACATCATGGCTAGGAAATTCTGGAAGCTGATGATAGTCAAGCTTGCATCGAGGAATGTGACAGTTTCTGTAGATCTGATTGAGGTCGAGGAATGGGAAGTCAAAGATGTGGAAGCATTGTCCATGATCATTGGAACTACGGCAGACTCAGTCATCCCTTACATCTAGAATGCAAATTTGTCGAGCGATGCATGGACCATTGTCAAGGACCTAGGACCTTTATGAGACGAGTAACTCGCTATCCGTCCAAAATCAATTGTTCACCATGAGAATGGAGAGGAGGGGAATCAAGTACATGACCATCTCACAAACATGCAGATAGTAAGAGATAAGTTGGTAGGAGTTGATTATAGGGTGGTGGCAGCTCAGCTAGCAATGCTGGTTGTAAGAATGCTTTGAGGAGTTTCAAAGACTTTGTGACGATTGTGATAACTGGAGCAAGGATCTTGTTGCTGTAGGAAGAAATTGTTCAAAAGCAATAACGACAAGGACTTTTTGCCAAAAGGAAAGGACAAGGGTAACCTTGGTAAGTCTAAGCCCATGCGAACCTTGCATGGAAGGAATTTCCAAAAGAGGCCACATCTTTAGCCTAAGCCTTGTTGGAGTTGGCAAACTTCGACATATTCGGGAACATGTCAACAAAGTAATCTGCAAGTTCATATTACTGTCTTACCTTTATTGATAATTTTAGCCGTATGATTTGATGGTAAAGAAATGTAGAAACGCAGTTTGGAAAGAAATTGAACACATTCTGTACTGATTGAGGAGGTGAAAGATTTTGACACTTATTGTAAGAAGGATAGGATCAAGAGATAATGCACACATCCCAGTAGAACAGGGAAGAAACTTCTTGAGGTCTATTGAGGTGAGGCGGTTAATATAGCCGTACACATCCTTGATAGGAAAAAGAAGAAGGCAATCATGGAGAAGACTCTACACAAAGCTTATTACAATAAGAAGCTTTGTATCTCTCATTTAAGAATTTTTTGATTCTAAAGCATTTATGCATGCTCACAAGAATGAAAGGAAGAAGTTGGATCCTAGAAGTTGAAAGTGCATATCTGTGGGGTGTAGTGAAGAGTTGAAGTCATATCCGGTCTTTGACCTAGAGAAGAAGCATATTCTTGAAAGTCAGGATGTTGTCTTCGAGGAGGTGGAGCCTTTGCCAAAGGTTGTAGTACAAAGAGCTCCAATAGTACCTCCAAAAATTGAAACTAACTATTATGAAAGGGAAAGAGAAGGTGACAACGTCACAGGATTCAAAATCAGAGGCAAAGGAGCTTGAATCATTGAAGAAGACTCCAACAAATGAGAAGAGACTTCTTCGCTTGTATCTAAGGAACTAAGTTCTAGAGACAAGTTAGGAGATGAGGAGATCCTATCGAGTGCAGAAGGACCCCACTCTAAATTTTACTCTAGTTTCTTAGATTTAGGAGCCCAAATCTTATAACGAGAAAAAAGATGTACCAGGCTGGTGAGTTGCTATGGAGGTGGGGATTGAAGCCTTTTTGAAGAATCACATGTGCGACTTTGGGAAGACCCCACCAAATGGAAGGTTACAAGGCGGAGTACAAATCTAATGGTAGCCTAGATAAGTACAAGGCGAGACTCGTGGTCAAACAATACACTCATGGGAGGGTCTAGATTTTTTTAAGACCTTTGCCCCAAAAGCACGGATGGCAAACATATAGACAGTCATTGTCTTGGCTGACCATCATGGATTTGCATAAAGAGATCTATGTGGTTCCAGGTTTAGGTGGTAGACTTAGAAAAGCTATATATGGTCTGAAGTAGGCCCCTAGACCATGGCACCAATGTATCGACAACTTTTTCAGTGGGATTGGCCTATCTCGATGTCGATTAGATGCAAACTTGTTTGTTTTTTAAAGAGAGGGAATAAACAGGTAATTATAATCCTATATGTTGATGATTTGATCATTACAAGTAATCACAAGGGAAAGATTGTATAGGTCAAGGGTCTCTTGATGAAGAAGTTCGAGATGACTGACTTAGGACGACTCTATTATTTCCTTGGGATTGAAGTCAAGCAAAAGTGGTTCTAGATGGAGGGATGTTAGAAAGCAGCGACTCCAACACGTACGAAGTTTTGGAAATATGGGGAAGGTGAGTGGAAAGGTCGCAAAAAAGGGTTGAGTTAAATATCAAGGTCTAGTTATATGTCATTGAAGGAACTTATGTGGGTGTCTAATTAATCAAGGTTGGGGCCAAGTTGAGTAAGGAGAATACTATGAAAGTTGCATCGAATTTGTGAACAGCAAACTGAGAGCAAAAACAACAAACTCACAAAGCAGGAAAATGGGAAGGAGGGAGAGACACTTACACCCGAAATTAGAAAAAACTCTACTTTGGTCTGAGGAAAAGCACTTCGTACAAGATATTGAAAGAGGGCAGGGGCTGCTTATGCAGGCCGAACCTTAGGCCAGCCTAACCTGACCCAACATGGTCGAGTCTAGTTGATTAATCCGACTAAGTTTGGGACCCCAACCCAGCCTTGTCTTGGCTGGCTCTTGGGTGGTGTAATCTCAGTTCAAACGGACCCCTCAAGCACCCTGACACTTTGAATCTTGGCGGGTTTGCCTTGGTACACGTCCATCCAGCTCCTGATTTATCCTCTTGTTGGGTGGGCATACCCACAAAGCAGCCCTTACACCTACTGTACACCAAGAGATGTCAAACACTAACAAATACATCTCAATTGGTGGATTCTAGGTCAATGGTCTCTTGGCGATGGAGTTCGCGATGACTTAGGAGTTCCATTATTTCCTTAGGATTAAAGTCAAGCAAAAGGAGCGCAATGTCTTTATTTCTCAAGAAAAGTACTCCTGTGAGATCTTGAAGCGGTTCCAAATGGAGGACTGCTAGAAAGTGTTGACACGAATGGAGGTTGGGGCCAAGCTGAGCAAGGAGAATACATCTCAATTGGTGGATGCTAGTTAAGTGTTGGTTGGAAGTTTTCTTTGCTTAACAAATACCTGACCATATATCTCTTTTGCCGTGGTTCTTTGTTAGTTGTTGTCAAAGACGAGAAATTAAGGGTGCCTAGGTACTTGAAGGGCAAAAGCTCATACGGAGTCACATGTAGCACAAGATTGGAGGTGGGAGGATTCTATGATCTAGACTGGGCAGTGAGCTGGGATTGCCGGCAGGCTGGTCTGAGACAGCCAGTTTTCTCTCCTTGTATATACCATCATCAGCCCTATTCTTGGCAGTTGATTTGTATGGGGTTTTTCGAAGCATCAACAGAAGTTTCCTTTCTTTGCCAAAAAAAAAAAGTGATTGGGATGCTCGATAACAAGTTATTGTTTCATGTTGGCATCTTGTATCATTTCATCGCTCAGCAAGAAACAACAAACAGTTGCTGTATCTTCAAAGTAGGGAGAACACAAGGCAGCCTGTGTTTGCTGCTTGCGACTTGTTGTGGCTCATGTGGATTTTTGAAGATATGGATGTTCCTTAGGAGAATCAAAGTGGCATAGCGATTGCCAAGATTTTTGTGTTTCGTGCTCGAACAAAAAATATCGGAGGCCCATTACCATTTTTATCCGGGAGCTGAACATCGACGAGATCGTGGATCTGATGTATTGTCCGACTTTCTAACAACCTGTCAGATGTGTGCTCGAAGTCTTTTCCCAAAGACCTGTTGGAGCACCTCATATGACGCATGGGTATAGGCCCATGAAATGAGCAAAGAGAGCTCTCTAGATCTGTCCGCTGTTGTGAGGTTGAGAAATCAGCACCTCAGTTTTTAACAGTTTATCACAAGTAGTTTTTTCAGTTACTATTAGTACTTGACACTAAGTTCTAAGATTTTACTATTAGTACTTGACACCAAGTTCTAAGATTTGCATTAGTCTATGATGAAACAATCCTAGGAATGCATAATGTAAGCAAAAGCTGCACAGCCAGCTGATTGATGTTCACAGTATTATCAGGCACTTGCCTGTGGTTATAGCTGTAGGGTAGTATTGATGAGGTTTGGCTGCAGGTTGAATTGACTACAATTTTAGGGTAATGAAGCAGGCAATGGGCATATCTTTTAGGGCCTATGTAGGGGGAGATGGAACTGCCACTGCACTGTATCCATCATTGTGTGATATCCAGTTTTGACTTCTGTTAGTCCTGGTTGACAAAAAAGTTGAATAACTACCCTAGAATCATAGCTTATTGCAGTGTTCTGGAGACAGCAGTATTGATGAGCGTTGGTTGACAAGTTTTGCATGTGTACGAAGCAGCAACTCTTTGGAGGTAAAGGGGTGATTTTTTTGAAGTCTCTAGTGGGGAGATGGGTTTGCCACTATGCCCATTGTGAGTTTTGACTCCATTACTTTCCGGTGATGAATAGTTGGTAGTTACCTCATGCTATTGATACATTAGACAGTTGTGGCTTTTCCAGGTGGAGTATGGCTTTTAAAACTGAATTTCTAGCTATGCAGTAATCTACTTCTCAAGTAATCATGAATGTTCAAGTTTTGTATTTATCAATGGCTTGGAGAGGAGAGGAGGAGATGGCTCAATCACAACGAACATTCGAATTCATTCTTATCTGCGGTTGGAATTGTTACACCCTGCTTTGAAATACTACAGGGCTCCTAAAAAACCATTTGAAGTCGAGAAAATCCAAGGGCGTTAACACCTCACTTGGTATTCAGTGAAAAAATGGTCAAGTTGTCTTTTCTTTGATTGTTTTCAAACCAGAACGGATAGTGGAGAAGTCACTGTAGCATTTCCCTGCTTTTGTTTGCTAGTTTGATGTAGTGATCTTTAAACTTTTGTTTCAGGACAAGTTATGCAATGCTTGTGGATAAATACTGAAATCTGTATGGCTGAAGGTTGTATGACCCTGTAGTCTTCAAAGTGCTGTGTATTTGGACCCATAGGTTCCTGGAATTCAAGTTTCAGCTTATCAGAATTGAATCTTATTGCAATCTCTTATTGTTTGACAAATTATTGGAGGTGCCTGCAGTCTCACTTTACTACTATTGACACCGTTTTGTGTCACATGTGGTGTGCAGGTTCTCTGTTGCTTGGTGGGCCTACACATTTCCAATGACTGCATCAGCCATTGCCACAATTCATTACTCCCTTGAAATAAGACATCCAATTACACAGTTTTTGGCAGTTCTTCTTTCATTCATCTCAGTTGCCACAGTATTCAGTCTTTTTATTGCTACAATACTTCACGGTGTCTTCTGGAGATCACTTTTTCCCAATGATATGGCCATTGCCATTACTAACAGACGGCATAAAAGAAAGAACAAGGGAACAAAGCTAGGCACTTTATATGGATCTTTGGATGGTAATGTAGACAGTGTAAGCAATGGATCAGGTTTGAATATAAATTCTGTGGAAGGACATAAACTTTCACCAGATTCACCTCAAAATGCCTTGCTAACTGTCGAGTCTGATCCTCTTCCTGTGAAGGAAACTGGCAAGCTATGCTGATAGACTTTTAAGTAGTTTTGAGGGCTTGTGTGTGCTATCAGTAGACAGTATACACTTCTCATGCTTGTGGCCACTAGAAGGGGGAAAGCACTTGAAGGTTTGTATGCTGTGTATTATTAATAGAAGCTATTTGATTTTTTGTTCTGCAAGCCAAGTACTGTAACCTAGTGTACTTTGGTACTTGTAGCAGGAAAAACCTTTGTAGAGACTACCGATGAACATGAGCTCACTATCATCTGAAAGTTTTCTTTAAATGTGAATTTCCATCTTGGTTTTTGACATCTACGTACAGGGACTCTTTGATGTCGATTGTTACTTCAGACTCCTGATCATGGACTTGTAATAAGATTCCTGTCTAGGAAAGTAGGCATTGTATGCTTTGTTCTTGTGGATCGGGGGAATGCTTCTTATTTGGATGCTTTCATACTCTCCATGTGGAGGCTCCCTACTACCACTTTGAATTGACCCCACCTGTGTCACGTGTTCACTTCTTGTTATTGGCTCCAAATTTGTAAGTGCACATGATGTTTGTGAATGGATTCCTGCTATAGCTAAGAGCAGAGTATTTACAATCATGTGTACCTGTCAGGATTTCTGAGTTTTCATGTTATTGGCTCCAAGTTAGCTTCTGGCTTATAACTCTCACCTTAGTATGTCACGATGTCGCCTAGCTCCTATTGGCTTGCCTCATGCGTGATTTGCGATGTTCCTCATGCTGATAGTCCGCAATGGTTTGTATGCTTGCCTGTGACGCGATACTGCATACTAGCTGTGTCTACGGGAATAGGAGATGAAGTAGAAGAAGACTACTGGCTAAGACCAACAACAGAAAGCACGGATGAGCTGCGTCTCATCCCTGGTCATAGACTCTACATTTTGCATTTGTAGCGGCATGTATTGGAGGCTCATATACCCGTCCGTGTACTCAGGCTGACCCAGTCGGTTCGTTCCTAATCGTCGTTTCATTTACAATCGTGAGCTTCCATGCAAAGTTCTTTGAAAAGTATGCGCAAAGACTTTGTTTCCTTTAACACCCTTTATCTTTAAGAGCATTTCCAAGTGTTATATTAGTCTTTTGGACTTTTGGTCATTTACAAAGTCATATGCATTATCACAAGGTCATTATTAACGTATTATGAGCCCGTATTTAAACCTGATGTATCGGTATAACCTGTTAGCATATCACAAATTATCTAATGCTTTAATAGCAGTATCTCACGGACTAGCAGATGTTTGAATAAGGAAAGATTAAAGTCATGGTTTAGCTTTGATGGTAAGTCTAGTTATTAATATTTCTAAAAAAGCATACACATGTGTGTGTGTGTGTTTGTAGATAGGCAAATGCTTTGTCCCTCATGATTTGCCACTAATCTTGCTATACACTGAATGCTCTGACCCTGTATCCGGTAAGTTGAGATCTCGTTAATCTAGAATGTGTCCTCCCTGAGTCAACCAGGCCACCATCCCCCAAGTGTAGTCCCTCTGAAGACTCTGCATACGGGTCATGATCCTGAGAGCTCCCATCCAGATTCTCGCTGCACTGCGACAACTCCAAAGGCAGTGCGGGATCGTCTCCAAGAAACCAACAGAGAAACAATGGCACTGCCCCTCCACTCGCATCTGCTCCAACCACGGTCCGATGGGCAAGCCTCCATGGGCGAGCAGCAAAAAGTAGGATATCTTCCTCGGCCACAAACTGGACCATAACTGAGTCCAAAACCTGGAATGGGACATCCCGAGGCACTCTCTGGGCCACCTAATGCCTCTCCCTCGAGGAGGTCCACCTCGAAGAGTCCATCTGAAGCCTCCTGCCAATCTATGTGGTATAGGAAAAGAAGGGCACCTCATCCACCTGCTCAGCAAGAAGCGTGCCGTCCGAACTTGCCCAAAGGAAGTTTTGAACCCACCACGGAGCTGCCTAATGTACTCTTTGTGAGAACACTAGCAAGAGGCGATATACCAAGCTGTGACAAGGACCTGGTTTGCCACTAAGGCATGACCTGCTAGGGAGAAGCTTGCATCAAACACTCTCAAGGACCGAGGCGATCTACTGCTCTTCTGTAATGTTAATACCAACCTGGCATCCGAGGTATCTCGCTATCTAGCCCCGCGGTATCCATCTAAAGCCAAAGTCACTCCCCCACTCACGAAAGCTAGGATTCCCCTAACTCTCTCCAAACTCGACGTGGTGCCCTCTACATACAAGGCCGTGTCATCTGCAAACTCAAAGTCAAGCAACTCCTCCTTCTGCCTAATTGGAAGCCTCAACCCTGTGAGACCCACTACTTGTGATCTCAGGTGATAGCCCAAAGCCTCCACCACGAACAAGAAGAAGGGAGCGAGTGGGCGACCCTGGCAAACCGAGAGAGAGAGAGAGAGAGAGAGAGAGAGAGAGAGAGAGAGAGAGGAAAGCCCTCGCCCGTGTGTCCTCCGATAAGCATCTGGGACATTGTCTTACCCTTGCCTGCTGACAGTGGTGTCGAAGCAAGGGAGGGGAGAGAGGCTAAAGGAACTACTACGGAGGTGGAGAGGCGGGTAGCAGGGGGGAGGGAGGGAGGGAGGGAGGCGGAGGGAAGGGGACAGGTGGTCAGAGTGATCATGACAAGAGGGGCGAGAGGGAGGTGTGGAGGGGGAGAGATCTAGAGGGGGAGGGGAAGAGGGAGAGGCAAGGGGAGGGGGAGGGAAGGGAATAGAGTCGACCACAGGCTCCCCCTGCTGATCAGGCTCACCAGGGCTCTGGGGATCCTCTCCTCCTTAACCACTATCTAACTAACGTCCGCGGCTTCCGCCATCGTCGCATCAAGAGCTCCCGGGACTCACTGTGTTGCTTATGCAAGGGCAAATGCAGACGCTGAATCTCCAACACAGGAGAATCATCTGGTTGGGCGGTGGCCCCTTCCACTAGGGGAGGTGGGTCTCCACATAAGGGCTCCTCCTCAGGTGCCTCTCGAACACCCTGTCTCTCTATGCGTATGCGGCGCTTGCGGGCCTGTTCGCTTGGTTTCTTTTTCTTTTCAACCTGGGTCCAGTCTCCTTTTGGGGGGGTAACCCAGGGGGTCTGAGACTCCTGCTGCTCTTGTCTGAGGGGCTGTTGGACTTTGGCCTGCTAACTCTACCTGCTCTGTGGGAGTGGGGGAGGAGACGCTTAGCCATGGCCACGAGGGCAATCTTTAACTAGGTGACCCATCTGTCTGCACAGAAGACACTAGCCTAGTAACCCAAAAATCTCCACTCGCTGGCGAAGTGTACCCCCTTCGAGGGTCTCTAGGAGAATCAACTCTAGGAGGACTATGGGATCTCAACCACCAGTTTGATGCTGGGGACCCCGTCATCTGCTACCACTGCTACGCTGAATCTGGAGGAGACTCGACCACAGTGCCAAATGCCTGACTAATGGAGGGGAGGATGGCTCCATACTCCTTTGGGAGCCCTGGGAAGTGGAACGTAACCGGGAAGCGAGGAACATGGTGTGTGTCCATGTCCTCCACTGTAAAGCCATGGTACCAAGGAAAGAGGTACACCAAATGCGGGCCAAGGAGGATAGCGTTCTACTCCACAAGTATCAAGGTAGTATCGAGGAGCTCAGCTGGATGAGGAAGGCGCCGCTTCCATAGATGGTGACCTCCTAAATGCGGTCACCCTCTAATGCCAAGCTTGCATGGATCCACTCTCGCACCTGCCTTCTGGGTGTGAGGCCCACAATTATGCCCACAATCGCTTGTTGTACCTGTTGTTTGCCGACTGGAGAAAGGACCTTAACGGATGTGGGATTCGAGGGTGCTGCCATAGAACCTCTCTGGCCAAACCAAAGGTCACTACCAAGATCCTCCTCCTCCTAACAAGCACAAATGCTCCTGCTACGAGTGAGGTAGGGGGAGGAAAAGAAGAGGCAGCGAGGAGGGATGGAAAAGGCGGGGGAGAAGAGGTGAGGAAAGGAGGCGGAAAAGAAAGCGGAAAAGGAGACAAGAGGCAGCGTGATAAGGCAAGGTGGAAAAGCAACGGGGGAGGTCGGAAAAGAGGATGCAAGAGGGGGAGAGGGAGGCGGAGGGGCAAGAAGCACCGAGGGGGGCGGGGAGGCGGCGGAAAGGACATAGATGGAGGCGGGGGTGAAGGCGAAAAGGAGGCGGGGAGGCGGTGAAGTGGAGGTGGGGAGGGAGGAGGAGGTGGAGTCGAGGAGGGAGGGCGGAGAGGGGGCAAAGGCGGAGCGGTTGGAGGAAGGGCGAGGCAGAGACGGAGGCAAAGCGGATGGCGGGAGGGCGAGGAGGCGGCGGAGAGGGATGGAGAGGGTGGCGGCGAGGCGGAGCGAGGGATGGAGGAGGGGCGGAGAGGAGACGAGGAGGAGAGAGGGGCGGAGAGGAAGCGGGGGCGGAGAGAAGGCTGAGGCGGAGTGGGGAAGGTGGGCTGAGCGGGCAACGGGAGCAGCCAGGGTAGCAGGAGCAGCTCAAAACTTACCAAATTTCCTTCCGTTGTCCTTCCATCAATAGAAAAGCCTCAAATTTACAAATATGGAATTTTTAAGAATTTTTAACGTGTGGACTGTTCATCCTTCCCAAAGTTAACCCTTAGATTCAAGAACTCCTTGCAGTTGGCCAACCCAAAAAAAAAAACTAAGTGCAAGCCAGAAAAAAACTCCTCCTTGCACTCAGCCAACAAATGGGACAAAGCCAATTCATTTGGTCATTCATGTCCCACTTGAACCTTCTTCAGCAAATGCGCAAAGATTTAGCAAGGTTGAGAAAAAGATGTTAACTGCACCAAACCACCGAGAAAAAGATTAGGCTATCATCCCATGTCTCTCCTATCTGGCAAAAAAAGTTATGCTGAAGCCACCAGTGCTTGAAGGGGGGATTCACGCTCTCTCCTACCTTTCTTTCTCTTTAAGAGGAAACGTGTATAGGGAGACACTCAAGGAAGGATTTAACAAGTGGACGAACAAGAGAACGTGGTTCTCTTCTAAGCATGTTGAAGGTAAAGGGGTTACAACCATTGGAATCTTGCAATCTAGTGGCTTTATCCCTGAAAGATTTATGGAGGACCGACAAAGCTGAGCTAAAGCGGAAGTGATGAGGAACCAAACATCATTAGAAGGGAGTTTGGCATCAACAATAAAGACAAGCAGCTAGTCTATCAAAGATTTGAGTTTGTGGGCAACGAATTCTAAATCACCTTCAGCAAAGAGTTTAGTTGAGTAGGCACTAAGTCCTTTCTCCCTTTTCCCACATCCAAGGAAAATGCCAACGAATTCTAAATCACCTTCAGCAAAGAGTTTAGTTGAGTAGGCACTAAGTCCTTTCTCCCTTTTCCCACATCCAAGGAAAATGCCACTGAATGTGAGATGGTTCAAATCAGACTCCACCTGCATAGCTCTATGGCTCAAAAACATTTCTGAGAAAATGTCCATGTTGCAGAAAGTGCAAGATGGGAGAGATGCCATACATGAACAAAAGATGTCTTCCACCTTTCTGTTGTTTGCCCACCTGCTGCGAGGAGGGTATGGAGGACAATTCACATGCTTGTGGGAGAGCCACTTAACTGGAAAGCCCTTCTTTTTGGCAATGCTTCACGTCATGAGAGGGGAGTTGGCGGGAGTCAGCACACATGCATTATGAATAGCCAGACATGATTTCTTTTTCAATAAATCTGATGTTAACACTGAAACATCTTTTCTACTGTGGTTTAACAGGAGGAATAGGTTAGATTTCCAGAAGGCTCCTGCGTTTTATAGTAGAGGTATACCTGCTGCTGTATCTGCTGCACGTGCTGTTGTACATGTTGAAACTGCACATGCTAGAGCTGTATCTGCTGCTGCTGCTACTGCCGCTGTTCCTATTGTACCTGATGCTGCTGCATATACTGCTGCTGTACATGCTGCTGTATGTGCTGTATTACTATACACGCTGCTAATTCATGCTGCTGTTGAAGTTCAGTACATTACAAGTTGATGTACACTCTGATGGTGCCTTCGGTTTCTGGAGCTGCCGATCCTGCTGCAGCCCTTGCAACAGCTACTTAGGTTTTTGGAGGTAACAGGGTTTTTGGTTCTCTTGCAGCCCCTACACTGATTACCTAACAGGGTTATGCTTCTAGAGAGTACTGGTTTGCTATCAGCTGGTCTTTTCTTAGTTTCATCTGCTTATATGCTTCATGTACTTGCTGGCAGGCCCAGTTGTAAGGTAGGAAGATATCATGTGAAATCTTTTATTTAATATATACAACTCTTTTGCCCCAAGAAATCGTATGAAAAACATATTAAACTTCTACTAGAGAAGAGTCATATGATTGCACATTTCTTGACAAAGGGAAAAAAATAGATTTAATGAACATCAAAAATCTGTAAGAGTTGATCTGTGCTCTTTTGACCATAGCTTTCTCCTGCTTTTCAAGGTACATCGTTTAAGCTACGTTGCAAATTATTTGAACAACTTTGTAAGAAGTTCCTTTAAAGGGCTGCCATGCACAATTTTGCCCACTTTACCCTCAACATGGTTTTAACCACCATAGCTTCCTCATCGCAATGAATTTGCTAGTATTGTAAAATGCATAATGTTCTAGGTGCATTTCTTGAGCTCTTTTACTAGTCATTTGAAAAAAATTCTAAGTTATAAAACTCTAGATATTTAGCTCACAACTTTGATAGTTTTGATGCCCTAGCGCTCTTTCATTGCATCATAAACCATAGCATCGATCTACCACTCGTGGATTTTACAAAATTTGTTGAATGATAATGTAAAGATGTCTCAATTGGAAAAAAGGCAGCAAAAGCATAAACTTTATCTTATAGCGTCACACCACCTGTGCCTTCATAAGTGCAGAGAATGTAGCTCATTACAAACAAATCTAATTTATTTCTTGAAAACATATGGATGAATTACTCAATTCAAACATGCCATGAAATGCCAGTCTTAAGAAGGATTAGTATAAATAATCAGGATTTCGTCCTTATCCCTCCCATAAGTTAAAGAAGCCTCTCAAAATGGGATAATTTTGAGTGACAAGGGGTTGTGGGCAAAATAGCACCAACCATAGAATAGATGCACTAAGTTAATGTGGCTTCAACGAAGTTACATTACAAAGACCCTTCCCATCATGTTTCACGTGGATGTTTTCTAACAAATTGAACAACTCAACAACAGTCCAAAAGTACACTCAACAAGCTAGCATTTACTAATGATAGACAACTATATCATGAACATGTCAAAATGATGCAAGCAACCTGGTGGAAGTCCATTCACCCTACCAGCGTTTTGCATCTCTGAAAGAGTGACTTCATTTGATATGCCTGAATCTTTCATGCCACAACCTCAAGTTGTTAACTTTCCATGAACCATCAATGCATTGATCTCTACAAACCATTCTCCTCGACTCCTCGCACCAACAGCTATCTGGTCTCTCGTCTAAATTAGGACTCTGTGATTTTTGAACTCTACCTTCATCTTGTCGTTTGTCATCTTACTAACAAAAAGCTTTCATAGAGATGTAGAACATGAAGTAGATTAGAGATTACCTCTACATTCATATACCTTTGTAAGACTAGAATAAGTCCAATCATACAAATTTAGATTTTTTGTTGTTCTAAAGACAAAAAATCTACACAGAAAATAAAAGAGAAATGAAAGAGAAGAAAAAAGAGATAAACAAATTTTTTTTATGAAAAACAAAAGGAAGACATACTGAGCAAGCAAAGCAAGAGATTTACCTCTACATTCATTGTGAATGGAATACTCCCTATTCCCTTGACAGAACATGCGATTCTCTCCGACAGGAACCTTTCAGACGTGCAAGTTCTATTGCTTTGAATAACTTCTTGTTTGACATGTGCAGTGAGCCTCCACTATCAGCATCCAACCTTCTGGATCTTCAGTCACTGAGTGTGCAGAAGAATGCAATGACTACAACCAGTCATTACATTGGCTGAACCTCTTCCTTGGGCTTGCCTTCCTTTAATTCGTGTGATTTTCCTGCAATCCTTCACAAAATGGCCAAGCTTTCACAGTAGAAACGCTTCTTTTTCTTCTTATCTTCACCATCTTCTGACTTCCGCCCTTGGAATCAACGACCAGTTAATATGCGTGGATCCCTTTTTCTTGTCAATGATACAACCCCTAAATTGGTTTTTTCAAATATTCTCTACACAACCATGGCCTCTTATATAGTGCCTAGTACCTCTTTTATGACGAAGAAGAGATAGACACCCATTCACTGTATTTTGCAAAACTAGGGCCAAAACAGTCAAAGTTTGACATCTCAAAGAGGCACATTCCTTACAATTTCAAATATCCAACAGAAGCTTAATCCTTAAAACACATGTGATTTACAGCTTGAGCAGCCTGTCTACCTCCATTAATACAGCATGTTTAAAACCATTAAACTGGAACATGGATTATTAAAGGACTAAGATAACAGCCCTTGACAAGATTTTACTAAACATAACACACCATCTAAACATATCATAGTTTTTCCCTCGCTGAATAAGACACACGTTATCGACCCTTGTACTGACTTAGGAGCAGCTTGAATGTTCAAACTGATATCAACCTCATATCCCGCATACTTATAAGCCTAGCAAACTATCATATCCATTACTCATGAAAACAACTTTTGTTAGGGACCAAATGCTCAAACTTTATGTTTCACACTCAAGTCAGTGGCACTTGTTTCTAATTTGCATCATCCTGAGCAACAAATTGCCGCCATTCTACTTTCAACCTCTGCTTGCTCGTTTAGAAACATTAAAGGAGTTAACCACCAGTCAGAAAAACCTGCACCTATGCACCATTCAATAATGATGATTCAGTACTTTTAAATCGTGGCAACACTTTGTACTTAAATTTGTAAATTTTAAATTCTCACAACTCATTACTCCATTGAAATCTCAGAAATTATGTCAGGTACAAATGATTGTAAATACTCTGCTCTTAGCTGGTAGCTCTTCTAAAGTACCGTGTAGGCATTGCTCTTTTGCTGGTTGAGGAAGCGTATGCTCTCACACTATTTCTGCTGCCATTAGCTTCGCTCCAAAGCCAGTAATGCGCATGAACGAGCCTACAAAAGGCATGAAAGACTAGCATCGGTTGCCAGTCAGCCTCCAAGCTACGAGATCCTTGCAAACTACTACTGTCAAGATTCGCAATCAAGTGTTCTTCTGTGGGTAACGCTTGCTACACGCGAGTAAGAGATCTACTATATCATAGTCTTCGTTTCTTCTTTTCAACTTTTAGCTTCTACGTGATATCCTAGAGGAGAACGTCACATCTACTACCAAGCGTTGAGAGTTGTTGCCAGCTCACACAACTAACGAGTTTGTAGATTTTCACAGCCAATTCCAGGTTTACGTGTTGGCTATCAGTCTAGTGGGCTACACATAGACAAAAAAGAGTTGTCGGACGTAGTATGGTGGTTGCAATCCGCTCTGCGCTTAGACACAAAAATCATAGCAACCCCTCGAACGGGTCTTCTACTCCTCCCGTGAAAGCATCCACAAGGACTACCAAGCTCATAGACCAACATACAACCGTCGTGGCTTAGTATCTGTACGTAAAAAAAGCCATTGAGGGATTAGAAACAAGAAGGCGCGGCAGCTGGAAGGATACCGCGGGAGCTAATACAACTAGCAAGGTAGGAGCGGGATCTAGAACGCATAACTCACGGTATGATCGCATTATTACAACTGGCTATAGTCGAGAAGCATCTAAATGTTTCCAAATAGCTATTTAAATAGTAATATGTAGGATATATTGAAGAGTAGTCGGAACATTCTAACGATGCCCACTCTTCACGAAAGCCATCACGAGCACGGGCGTTGCCATCTTATGCAAAGGCTTCGGGAGATTGGTAATACACAAACAAAGTGTGAAGGACAAATCAGGAACACCCACAAAACGTGTTGAGTGAGGTTAGTTGCTCCCATGGTTCCCCTATCATAGCTCAGCATGTGTGTATCTCCTTTCGACACCTTATTTACCTCTATGTCTTCTGGGACGACTCATACACTCACGTAACTGACTAGGTATATGCTATCTTACCATCCTACTAAACAATTGGCTAAGGAGCATCTTGCATACCAATTCAATGAGGAGATGACTCAAGTTCCTCTACCTTTGACATCCGCTAGCGATTCCTCCATGAGCATTCTATAAGAATTCACTGCTCTCAAAACTCACAATCTTCAGCAACGTATTGAATGCAACTCAATCCATAATTTTTCCTTCGACAATTTCACGATTCCTCTGCTAAAAGTTACGAATCAACTATTCAAAATTTGCAATGGTTGACTGAATTCTCCTGCTTGCACTCTTGACACTCGACGTTTGTTGGACTGACTTCAGTGCTTGAGCATCACCTCGCAAGGTTTGGATTTATCTCGCTGTAGACGTTGAACACTCTCCTTTGATTTTGGCGGTGTCTCCATACGCTTCACAGCAAGCGCATTGTCTCGGCAATGCTTGCATAGAGAAGCCATGCATAGCCATGCATGCTCTTCATGCATCTCTCACAATCCAAGTGCCCAATTTATTTGCAGGATCGCCAATGTAATAGGTAGAGACTTATCCAGAAAACTACCTATTGAAATAAACAAAGTATCATTGAAAACACAATAAGAACTTCCAAAAAACTGACATCCAATTCTGAATTCATGACAAACAAAGATCATAATGAGTAATACTAGTACAGAAACGCTTCCTCATTCGAAACTTCTAAACAACAACATAAAATAAAGAATGGCCATCTCGTCTATATGACAGTTCTAAATACCATCACACACGATTCAAAAGCGATTGCTTATAACTACCCTACTAAGGTTTTGCTATTACTTATTAAAATAGACATATTCCATGAGTATATCTAATTGGCCTAATATAGGTTTCATATGATGCTTCATGCCCCTTGCACACCATTTCAAGAATCTATTGTAATCCTTTATCTATGATAGTACTTATGATTAGACTCTTACAAATTTAGCCATTAGTAGTAGATCTAGATAGCCTATTTGCAAAAATGGATGTTTATCTCAGTGTCTTTATTTCATAGATCAATGCACGCTTCTTAGGCATCTCAAAGATGATTTTGGATTCACTTTGTATTGCATCATCAATTTGTGAAATTGCATGAAAAGTTGACCCTGTAATGGTTTTGCATGACCTAGTAGTGTATCTTGTCCATCATGTTGGTAGCATCCACATAACTCTTGACATAAGAAACCCATATAAGGAGAAATGGCACTAGTGGGATGATGCAAAATTTTTGAATGTGTCCATCAAATGTGGAAAAGTGAATGTTTGGCCCACTTGAAATCTCTAAGAGAACCTATTGGATATTGCATCAATATCAATCATGTGTGTGCCCTACCATCAAGGAGTCCAACTGCATAGCGTGAAAATGGGGGATATTTTTTTGTGAGCTTTGCATGCGAGCTTTTTCATCTTTTTGCGAGCTTTTTGTGAGTTGTGAATGGAAAAGACATGAAAGGGAATATTAAAAACATACACCTTTATGAGCTTAAGGGTTTTCTTGCTATCTTTATTTCAGCCTCAAAGTAAGAATTTTGTGCATGGATCACCAATTATGGATCACGTTCATGTCACCATGAACTTGTGTGATGGAGCCCCCGGAGCTCAGTTAGGGATTGTGTTGGCATAGCCCTTGGCCAAGCTCTAGGGATTCTTTTTTAATATTTGTTTAAGACAATCTTCCCCTTCACATGAAGCTAATAAGGATGCCCTTTTAGTATCATTGATTATGCTCTTGTTGAAATTATTCATTATTAATAACCACTAAGTATACATGTTCAAACTATTGATATACAATGATGGTTGGCAAAACATTATGTCCATGTGTAGCATGATAAGTTCAAGCTCTTATGAAATAAAGAGTTTTCAACAAAAAGCTTTTTAAATATGTAGAGTTTAGACACTATAACATAATAAATGGATTTGTTCATATGAAACCAATTGTTTTGACTACAAACATGACCATGTTTGGAGCCATAGTGACCAAGTTATGGCCAAAATAAGACTGGCTGTCCAAGGCCCCCAAGCACGGCCAGGGGCTACGCTAGCGCAGCCCCTCAAGCGCTGGGGGGGCTTGGATAGCGAGTCTTATTTTGCCCATAACTTGGTCAAGCGCAGCCCTTGGCCGTGCTTGGGGGCCTTGGACAGCCAGTCTTATTTTGGCCATAACTTGGTCAATATGACTCCAAACATGGTCATGTTTGTGTAGTCAAAACGATCGGTGTGATATGAGTAAAGACATTTCTTGTGTTAGAGTGCCAAAATTCAATTTAATTAAAAAGTTTTTGTTTAACTTCTCTATTGAACACTTACAATTGGCAGCTTTTAACTAGAAGTAGGAGGCCTTATTGGCATAAAATCTAGCTTCTTGTCCATAGAGACCTCAAATAGTATCATTATAATTGTCTTTTGAAATTATTTAGAGAGCCCAAAGAGCTAGGTGGGGCTAGGACACCTTGTTAGCATAAAATCTTTCATCGAGCTTAAGAGACCCAAATAGTATCTTCATGATTTTCTTGTGACATGGTTTGAGGATTACATATATTGTCATCAACACTGGTGATTAAAGAAACATGAAGGTCTTCAAGATTAGAATCTATTACATTATTGGTGTGTGTGCCTTGGTTGTAGTGCTTGCATGGAATGCAAGTTTGGAATGCTTGCTTTCAAATATGTGATGCTTTTTATGCATGACCAAAAAGATGCTTTGAAGGCATGCTTCTAATTAGTCATTGCATTGGTTTGAAGATAAATGATTTGAAGGTTTTTTTTCAAATGCAATTTTGAAATGATTACCTTCAAATAAAAAATGCATCCTTCCAATCATTGCATTGCTTTGACGACGTGCATGCTCCCAATCAGTCAAATGCTTCCAGTCACTACATTACTTCAAAGATTAATGCATGTTTAGAATACTCTTAATATGCAACCACACAATAATCTGTCATTTGCAACCCTTATCATCTTTTCTTGAGATCTCACACTCCTCCAAATCCGTGTCCTAGAACCTTGCTAACTAACCTTCTTTCTCAAGTGATCACGATCAAGGGTTGTGTTATAAGTGTTGCTCAACATATGTGAGTCTTATATCATGTGAACTCCCCCAAGAGTTATGTTATATAATGTTCTAAAAAATGACCGAAAAATCAAGTCCCCCGAGCTCAGCCCAAGAAAAGCTCGCAAAAAAATGAAAAAGCTCACAATCAATGCTCGCAAAAAATAAGCACCCTGTGAAAACACTCCTTGATACAAGTAGAGATAGGCATGCAAATATTTATCTATTTCTTTTCTCCAAAGCACAATTATCTAACTGGAGTAGCAAGTTCTTTGGCCACTTATGGAATGGGTGTCCCATAGTAACATTTGAAGAGGGGGGCTTGCTTTAGATATGATGATATGGGATCTAGCCTGCATGTGGTTGTAGCCTTGACAATGAAATTTGTTGGCTCCATTGGTCAAGTTGATCCGTCATCTGAGGTCTATGGCTTTTCATTTATGATTGTGTCATCTAAAATTTCACAAGAGCCACCCATATTCGTAGGCTTCTTACCTTCAAGACTGTAATAATAGTCAAATGCCTTTCTTGAGCTTAGAGCATTCAAATTCAAGCCTTGTTTCTTTTGGTTCTTCATGGTTAGACTAATACTCCTCCATGGACACTTGCCATTATAGGTCTTCAAAGATCAACATATCATAAGGTCCGTGGTCATTGCCCATAGCTGAAATGGGGGTTGGTGCTATAGATTAAATAAGGAGGTAGTGAGTAAAATCAAGAAGTGCTTCACTATATAGACCTTGTATGGAGCCAGAGGATCAATAATAGGGAGTGATGGTGGCAATTTTGGAAGGGGGTATCGGGCAATACCATTATTAGCTAGGCTCATCTTGTAGAGGTGAGGGGAGAGCATTAGAGTAGACTTCAATGATGGCCATGCAAAGGATCAATGTGCATAAATGGCACATAAAATTATGGAAGGTTAAATTGTGCCAAATTTATGAGGATGAGGGTTTTAGCATGCTAAAAATTTGAGGGTGCAACACATGGTAGCTCTTGTGTGGTTGGCACTACAAGGTGTAGGCCCAATGAGCCATGCATTTGGAGGGGGTGAGATGGTAGGGCTCTCCAAGTGGCACATGATGCAAAGGTTAAGGTGAAAGGAAACCATCACCTTGATCTTAACTAATGATGGTGGGGGTTTGCAAATCGCACTCGATGTAGGGGTCAAGGTGGAAGCAAGTCATCATCTTGCCTTTCATTGATGATGGAATTCCACACACGATTCCACTTAACCAAATCCCATTTGAGGGTATAGGTTGGGATTATTCATGGAATATAAAATTTCATGATGAGTAATGATGAGGCGATGACTTTCCCTAAAAGATTACCACACTTTGACTCCATAACGATGACCATACCAAAATGAAGATACATGCCTTAGCCTTTAGGTCAAGCTTGTGTTATATAACACAAGCTTTAGGTCAAGCTTATATTATATATGTTTGGGCACATGGGTAGATGTTGTGGAGCCAAAGACTTTTAAATGAAATAAGATAGGTCTGGTGCCTATCTAAATCTCATAAGGCATCACCATGTGGCTCTGGCCAAGTGAGCCACATTATGTGGTAGTTGAAATAGCTCCACGTCAAAAAGTATTTGGGCCAAGGAGAAAATGATGAGCATAGTCCTAGTGCACTCAACAAATGTGTGATTTTTGTGCTTGATGACACTATTCTATTTGGTTGTGTATGTGGGTAGTTAATGTATGACAGCATGCTCCATTGTATGATACTATGCTCCACGGTGAGGTGATGTGTGAAAGCAGTAGAGTAGTCTTAGCCACGATTGTCAAAGGACAATAGCTAAACTCAGTAACCTATTGAGTTCTTGGCCATAACAAGAGCGAAGCATTCTCCACGGTCAAGATATTTCTAATATCATGCAAGATCTTAAGCTTGGAGAATGCTTGGATCTTGTGTGGGAGTAGATATGTAGCAGTTGTATAATCATTGGTGAAATAAATTGTGGACAAATACCTCTTGAGTATCATTTGCATGATATTGTAGTTTATACAAAAGTCTTTGACCAATTTTCTTTCTCTTGGTTCAATTTGCATTATGTTTATACAACCCTCTTGTACAATTGTCAACCTTTAGCAATCCATTGCATCCATAAATGGTGCTTGTTAACACCACCAATTACATAATTTCCAATATTTGGAAACCCTTGATGCACACCATTAATTATATGATTTTAATCTCTCATATACCTTAATGCACACAATCACTATTACATTTTTGTTCCCCAAATTATCAAAATCTCTCATAATTAATGGAATTTCTCAAAATCAATAGTTCATATGACTTCAAAGTTTGCAAAATGTGAGATTGTTCACACTTTATCTAGTATGCTCTTTAAATCCATCATCCTCCCTCTTATTGGTGCCGCTATGCCCCATGTAGTGCTATAGACTTCTAGTAGTTATACTCAATTTTTTAGGCAAACTATAGCAGATTTTACATTGTCTTTTTGCTTATCTCTTAAAGTTGCATCACGGGACTAGAGACATCTAGTTTTAGGAAAGGAAAACATCTAGAAAAAGGAAACAATTGTAAAATTAGTCAAGCATACCTTAGTGTCTGGGCTTACCTTCACTTGAATGAGGCTTCTGGTGCATCATCCACTTTCAAGTAAGAGGTTAAGATTTAACCATGTGGCCTAATCCTAACTGTATTGGGAATTTACAAACTATTTGAAAATCCCCAAGGCTCTAGACGAACTCATCCACCTTTTGAGTTTCTCTAATCTTGATCATTAGAGCACTCTCTAAGACCGTGAAACTCATATTATGCATAATGCGTGACAACGCATCAGCAACTTTATTATCCTTCCCTCTTTGGTACTGAATCGCCAAGTTAAACTCCTGCATGAGTTCTGCCCACCTAGCTTGGCAGCCTCTCAAGTCAGGTTGTTTACAAAAATGTTTCAGAGTATCATGATCAACATCAACATCAACATAAAACTCTGACCCATACAAATAATGTCTCCATGTTTTCAGAGCATGGACAACACCATACAACTCTAATTCATGAGTTGGCCAATTTCGTTGAGAGGGAGAAAGCTTCTTGCATTCAAAGGCTACTGGCCTTCCCTCTTGGAGGAGAACTACTCCTATCGCAATGCCACTTGCATTGGTTTCAAGGAAAAACAGTTTCTGGGGATCAACTATTTTTAACACCAGTCCTGAGACCACACCTTGTTTTATGGTGTTTAAACTTTCCTATTGATTCTGTCCCCATATAAAAGGTACTTTATCTGAGGTCAGATCAGTCAATGGCAATACTATTTCGGAATATCCTTTAATATGCCTTCGATAAACTTGGACAAATCCCAAGAATGATCGCAAAGCGGTCAAACTCTAAGGGATTGGCCAAGTCAGTATTGCAGCCACTTTCTTTGGATCTATTTCCACCCCCTCAGGAGTAATTATGAATCCTAAATATTCAAGTCTTACCATACACAGTATAGTTTTCTTTTTATTTACATAAAGACTGGCTTTCCTCAAAGTACTGAACACTATTCTTAAGTGTTCATAATGCTCAGCAATACTTTTGCTGAATATAAGAATATTATCAATAAAGTGTACTACAAACTTTCCGATATACAGACGTAGTAAATCATTCATAAGCATGATGAATGTAGCTGGAGCATTGGTAAGTCCAAAGGGCATTACCAAAAACTCATAATGTCCAAACCTACTTCTAAAAGCGGTTTTATGCACATCCTCGACTCTAATACGGATCTGATGGTAGCCACATTTAAGATCTATCTTACTGAAAATTATGGCCCCATGTAATGCATCTAGCAAATCATCGATCCGAGCCGTCAGATACCTGTGATTAATAGTGATATTATTCAATGCTCTGTAATCTATACAGAGGCAAAAAGTATCATCTTTATTCTTCTTTAATATCACTGGCAAAGCAAAAGGTGAGAAACTTGGTTGAATCTGCCTCAACTTGAGGTATTCTTCCAGTTGTCTTCGTACCTCCGCTTCTTCGGTAAAACTCAACCTATAGGAAGGTCTATTTACAGGTTCTACCCTCGGAATTAGTTCAATCTTATGCTGAACATTCCGCTCTGGAGGTAACCCATAAGGTAACTCATCCCTAAAACAATCTGAGAACTCCTCTGCTATTTGATCAGCCAGCTTGGCCATCTCTCCATTTTGGGCAACATCAGTGCTAGTCGAAGAATCATCAATCGCCTCTATCGACGCTGTACAAAGAAACAAAAACTCTTCTTGAGCTTTTCGAATTTCCATTACGGAAACCAACAGTCCTTGAGGTATATCTTTTTCACCTCATTAGACATACAGCACATCATTCATCTTGAATTGATAAATGTGCTTTTTCCAATCTATGGCTGGATTCTTCCTAGAATGCAAAGCCTTACCCAGGGCTATGTCTGCATGAGCAAGCTTTGTCATTTCAAAATCAAGCTTCTCAGCATAGTCCTAAATTCGAAGCTCCAACTGAGTAACCCTTTAGTCCCATAGTTCAGTTGAACTTCCATCTGCCATTCTGACTGTATATGCATAGTCAGATGGGCTAGTCTTTAGTTTCAGCCTCTTTACAAGCTTGGAGTTAATTACATTGTGTGTTGATGCTCAGTCAAACAACACAATGCCATCATGATTAGCTACTTGCCCTTTCATCTTAATTAACTCCGTATCATTAAAGGCTATATACCCCATTGCTGTGGGCTTTGACAAGACATTATCAAGTGCACTAGTTACTAGCTTAGCAACAAACAAAACAGGTACTGACCTTTGAGAAGATCCCACCAGTTGAATCTACATTTGTTCTGCTCTGGGACTTCCCTCCATTTCCACGTCGCATTCTGAGATCACCATCTCAGCCATCCGACGATTCTTGTTTCGTGGACAATCTTTCCACTGATGAGGCTGAAGGCATCCAAAACATAAGCCTTCTCTCCTCGCTTTTTCTCTTTGCTCTAGGTTCAAAGAAGACTTCGACCAAGCCCAGGCTACCATTGGTGTTACTTTTCTTTTCATTCCAATGGTGGTACTTGATTTAGGAGTCTCAACTGGTTTCGCCTGCTTGGCTTGACCACTAGGTTGTGAGGCACTCCCTTTGCTAATCCACTTCTTCTTAAACCCAGTTTTCTTCGAGTACTCATACCGAGTCCCAACCTGCACAAACCCACTTGGTCTGTTCCCCTTTGCATCCTCATAGTTCAGGGCTATGGCAATTGCTTCATCTAGCGTGTTTGCATACTTAGCCCGAACTTCCATCTTGATCCGATCATTCAATCCAAAGATAAAATCTTTTACCTGGATTGACTGAGGTAGAGGTTCATAAACTTTCATTACACTTTCTCTGAACTTATCAGTGTATTCTGCCACTGATAAATTTCTCTGACAAAGGTTTCGATACTGATCCCAAGCTCGCGATGCTTCGTTAGGAGGTGAGAAGTGTTTTCTAAATTCTTTTTTAAACCCCTCCCAAGTAGTGGATGCCACTCCATCTTTCTACTATTTTATCCACCACCTATCCCTTGCCTCATTAAACATATGGGTGGCCTCGCGGATTTGCTTCATATCATTCCTGATTTCACAAATGGCAAAGGCCTTGTCCCATTTGTGTTACCAGGTCTCTATGATATCGGAACTATGGTCAGACATCCGACCAGAATACTTTTCTGGCCTATAATTGCCAATATTAGGCACCTTAGCCCTCCTAGGCTCGACCGTATGAACACTGGTTTTAGGCTCCATTGGAGATTTATCTTTCTCTTCTCGAGATGGTCTAGCAGACATACTATGAACCATTTTCCTAAGCTTGGATTGCCCTACATTTGCTTGTAATTGTTGCGCTAAAATCTGTTGCAAGGCATCTTCTAACATTGCAATTCTGCCAGATAGTATATGGTTTGCTGGGCGCGACACCTGCGGGGTCGGTCGGACTCCCGACTCTACGGGATCGATCCTAGAAGCCTCTTCTTCTATTTCCATTTAGGTTGATGGGTGTTTTTTCTTTTTTCTTTTTTTTAAAAATAAAAACAAATAAAACACCGCTTGAAACTATATTTGCAAATCGAAAGTCCAACTGCCAAATTTACAGCTAACAAGGCATATATCACACTATAACCAAAACCACTTTTCCCTATGCTAGGGAAACTCCTGCAATCTGAATAAACTTAAACACGGATGCAAATAAACTTAAAAGGCATAGAAAACTCCCTGGCCATTCATGTAGCATAGAGAGATCAAGTTTTTTTTGTATCTGAACCAGATGAATATTCCTGTTGTGGCTCAGCTACACCCTCGTTGGGGACCCAAAACACCCTAGCTCCCACTTCAATAGTTATCATCTGCTATCTGCATAGTACTCGCTGATTACCGAGATCCCCAAATAACAAATATCACAAACATGTCCTGTGACCACACAGTAATCCTCTGCAGGTAGCTGTAACTCCAGTAACCTCACCAAAAACCAACTGTAGCACGGAAAATGCCCCCTAGAATGTCTATTACTGTTCTTGTCTGCCTACGTAAAGCTTCGTAACCTCCCTACATAGGTGTTGTGAAGGTTTATGATATGGCTTCTCCACACAATCTCCGTGATAGTTAAACGCAATCAAAGGCGACACCAGGGTGGTCAATCCAATGGGGAAGAAGACAACCTATGCAGCTATTGTAATGCACAGACTTCGCACAGTAATTGAACCACTGCTTCCAACCATATAATATTCCGCCAGCCCGTCACAACGCCAGCCAATCAATCTACGTGCAACAACTAGTTCTTCACGCGATGCCAAAAAGCCCTGAAGGTACCAAATTATGAACTTGCGGCTGTATGCGATCGCCTCACTATTTCTTCTATCACCAAACTGCTATACGTAAACTAATACCACCGAAATCATGTTATAATTACACAACTAGCCCGTGCTCACAGGCTCCTATAATCCCATCTTCCACATCTTCATTCAATGTCGATGAAAATCACCGAAATATTATGGTCAACCACGTAACCTAATACCATCGAAATCACGATATAATTACACAACTAGCCCGTGCTCACAGGCTCCTGTAATCCCATCTTCCACATCTTCATTCAATGATGAAAATCATCGAAATATTATGGTCAACTAGTCTTGAGGGTAACAACCCGTAAACCAGCGTGTGCGCCACTCTTAGCCTTTTCTCTTAATCTCGTAAAACAAGATCCCCACTCCTTTATTAGCTTCCCGGTGGTAGCACGCTAAGGCTTAACGAAGATTCAGATCAACAGCTCAATGTTCCGCCATGCTCTACCTGCTGAACACCAAAGCCCAAGACCTCTCTCAATTTCCCTTTTCCCAATCGCCTGCAGCTCTGATACCAAATGATACGTAAAATCTGTTTAAACCTAACTTTTTCTTCAATCACGGGCATAGGCACCTGGATTATCCTCCCAGCCAACCTCGATGGTAGTAAGCTCTCTATATATTTTCGTTACGTGAAGGCCCTTGCTTACCAAATTCCACCAAGCCCTAAAATTCCCTAGATGGATCTAGTATACCACATGTCTTCATTCTAGGGTCCCTCCTTAATGCATCATTTACCCCTCTCTTGGGATATCATTGAAACCATTTGCCCCTTGGCACATTTCATGCATTTAGGCCCCTTAGCCTTAGATCCACCTAGTCTAGTGCCATGTCACCCTCACCAAGGACCTTGACTTTAATTCGTTTTTGATCATTTACGTAAAGCCCAACAAATATAATACAAACATTGATCCTTTAAAGGAAAATGTCGACTCACCCTTCCGAGGTCATGTTACCTCAACTTGAGCGTAACATAAACATTTTGAGCAGGAGTCATCGAAACCAAATTCAGCGTTTTGTGCGCAGGCCTCAACCGATAAACAAACGGGAGGCATCATTCCGACAGTAAGGTGCGTGGAGGACAGTTTTTCGGTTCAGGGAAATTCCATTTTGGAAGAGAGAGCTCTAATTATTTAGGTCTCATAGCTCCATCAAGGGGGGGTGCTTCCATTGATGATTTTGTGTGCTTGGAAATTGGGATGGAGGGGAGTGGGACAAGTGCAATATGATAAATTGAGCTGGTAGAAATGGTCAAATATGCATCGTTGAAAGCTGTGACAATGTATATTCATCACGGCGAAACGATCTCTGTTGCCGTTGAGGATCATCTAGAAGACGATCTTCAGGTCCTCCCTTCTATCTCACAGATTGCATCGAAGTTTTTCTCAGTTGCAGACCAGATTGTACGATGTTCTAACGCTAACTTCAGCCTTCGTGATGGTGCACAAAGTTGCTGTCTTTCTCCGATTATTTTCATCATCCTGTCCGATTTCTAATACGTTGCAGCTATACCACAATTCCTGTCCGATTTCTAATACTTTGCAGCTATCGCACGATTCCTGGATTGCGTTCATGGCAGGGTGGCGCAATCGATTCATCGCATTTTACGAACTCTTTCGCACTTTTACATTCTTCGAATCTCGCAAAACATTCCATTGTTGACGCCCATTTCAGATCATGGGAATTAAGTCTACCTGCTTTTCTCTGTGGCACGTCCGAACGATGAATTGATTCTTTGGAAATCAAGTTTCCAGCTCTATTTCTCCCACAGTGTTTGCATTTATTTGTTGTCGTCAGTTAGTTTCGTTGTTTCGATTGTACCGCAGCGATCTCCTCTGAGTCCTCTCTCGATGCAGTACCAGCGTAACATCTCAGCATATCAAATCATTGGCTGTTCGCAAAAATCTTTATACCAAGGGGGTCTGCAACCTTTGCGTTTACTGACTGATTTAAACAAAGGCTGAACTTTTGAGATTGTCCAGAAGAACAATCGTTTGACGGTTAGAGCCTAGTTTAGTCGCAATCGTTATTCTTATTCGGATCTCAGTTCCTTCAAGTTGTTGCGATCCATACGTATCGTCAAATTACTCGCTTATCTTACTTCTCAACTCGCGGCAAAGTGCAAGTTTGAATATGCGTGTCTGACGCTTGCCTGCGTTTACACCAGGCTACTGTATTAACTCTCAGATAATTTGAACTTGGTTGTAGTTGCTACAGCAGCTTAGCATCTGTTTTTGTCAGTATGGAAATTTGTTTTTTGTTATCTACAACAGCCATGCTCTACTTGTGGTATTATATGTTTGCATTGGACTAGTGAAATCGTTGTGACGTCACAGACTCCAGCATCCAATTGAAGACGATTTGCGAGGAAGCAACTCTTATGAATACTCTCAATGGCAACAAAGGATACTTCTTCGCTGCTCGAACAGGAAGTTTGTACAGATTGGGAGGATGGATTCCGAACACAGCAAGTTGACGGAAGCGAAACAAACTCCACTGAGGAGATTTTGCCTCCTCTGCTTAGGAAGATCTCTACTGGAGGCTTTTCATTTATAGCAAAGGATTCCCCGAAGGCAAGCTCGCTCTCATGGATAAATCTTTTAGACCTTGACAGTGGCAACGTATCTACAGATATTGATGAGGACAAAGGATCGGCAAATCATGCAACAGGGTTGGAACGCAACGGGGACTCCTCAGCATGGGGAAATGTTATATCGCCACAAGCGGAGACTTCTGAAGGTGCAACTTTGGAAAGACTAAACATGGGGCACGTGGACATAGCAGTAAGCCAAAACAACTCTGGTCAAGGCATGCCAAGAGATGGTGGCAGTCTTAAACCAAAAAGTCCATCAACTGCACATGCAGTTGTTGTTGAACTAGCCAAAAAAGTCTCTTTCGGTTCTAAAACTCGAAAATGCGACACCAATGATGCGGCCAAATCGGTACCCCAAACTCCTTTGCCTGACACTGCAAAGCAAGGATCCAAGCGGAGGTTCTCCTCCCAGCCAATGGCAGCGAGCGTCAAGCATTCTAGTACAATGAATGGAAGCCATCCTCATTCTGGTCCAGTTCGCAGATGTGTTTCACAGCATCTGGAGGGAAACAAAGAAGGAAACTATTTTTTGTTCAGGACAAAGTCGTCCAAATTTGAAAGGCAAATTTCACGTCTGCAATCCGGAGGTCAGCGAGAAGAGAAAGAGACATGCAATGTACAAGGCAAGAAGGAACCCTCTGAGGGGAAAGCCATGCCTGCAGGACGATACTTTGACGCTTTGAAAGGTCCAGAGTTGGAAATTTTGAAGGTGAGGAAAGTATAAGCACTTGAATTAGCATTTTTTGTTGATCACTCAATGATAAACCATGTGCATGCACGTGCTTGCTGTTTCTAAAAGGGGCTTTGTCCTAGGATAGTGGACCGTAAAGATTTCATCCTTAGATGATTGTTCTCACTGAGAAAAGGAGTGCACATTGATGCTTCGTTTCTGGTTCACACACTGTATCAAAGTCGTTTGATTTATTCTTGTCAGTCGTATGATTCACTCTCGTCAGTCGTTTGATTCACTTTTGTCATTCATTTGATTCACTTTCACGATGTGGTGTTTACACTAGCAGTGAAGCAATGTCGTGTGTTAAGCATTATTGGATAGTTTGTGGCTGAGCGCTCAATCTTGAAGAGACAAGCTCTGCGGGTCTCAGAGCTTTGACACTATCGCTAGTGTGCTTTTTATCTGCAAAGGTTTGCTTTATCCTGTCCTTTCTCTGTTTTTTTATTTCTGAACTTCTCAGAAGTTACGTTACATCTTCTGATTGGGGTCCCTTTTTAATTCTATGTTAGTGTTTCAAAACTTCAAAATGTTGCTCCATATAAAAAACGGTTTTCCAAGTTTTCCCTTTATTGACTTTTATGCTTGATTTTGGAGCGCCTTTTTTTAATGGAGAGTCAACAACAATGCATTCAAAATGACGTTTTGACAGGTTGGTTGATTATTGGGTAGAAGTGCTGTTAATGCAAGAGATTTGTGTGACTCATTTATTAGCTAATTTGTAATTTGCATGCAATCAGATATATCCTCACTGGAGAAATACAGATTTTTTAATTAATGAAACTGTCACTTTGTACAGGACTCAGAGGAGCTGCTACTTCCGCTTGATCAACGATGGCCGTTTCTCTTGCGATTCCCAATAGGGTTTTTTGGTATCTGCCTTGGACTTGGCAGCCAGACAATTCTTTGGAAGACCCTGGCAACAAGCTCCTCCATGCGCTTTCTCCACATACCACTAGCCATAAATCTTGCCTTGTGGTGGTTGGCACTCGTTGTACTTGTTAGTGTCTTCATTACATACTCTTTGAAGTGCCTCTTGTACTTTGAGGCTGTGCGCCGTGAATATTATCATCCAGTGCGAACAAACTTTTTTTTTGCTCCTTGGATAGCCTGCATGTTTTTGACACTGGGCATCCCTCCAAGTTTTACGACCTCTGTCCACCCCATTTTATGGTGCATATTTATGACACCTATTTTGCTCTTGGAGCTGAAAATTTATGGCCAGTGGCTTTCAGGAGGGGAGAGAAGATTGTCTAAGGTGGCAAATCCTTCCACACACTTGTCATTGGTGGGGAATTTCATAAGCGCACTATTAGCAGCGACAATTGGTTGGAAAGAGCCAGCTGTTTTTTTCTGGGCTGTTGGTTGTGCACATTACTTGGTTCTTTTTGTAACTCTTTACCAAAGATTACCTACTGCAGAGGCCCTTCCCAAGGACCTTCACCCTGTATTTTTCCTATTTGTAGCAGCACCTTGCACAGCAAGCGTTGCTTGGAAATACATTGTGGGAGACTTTGACTATGTTTCAAGAATTGCATATTTTGTGGGATTATTCCTCTATTCATCCTTGGTAAGTTTACATTATGTGCAGTTTTCAAAGCTGACAATGTTCTTTTTCAGATATGTGCAGTTCTCTAGTTAGCTCTTTATAATACGCTTGTCTTCCTTGTGGTAAACCATCCTCCTGTATATTGGAGCTAGTGAATTGCCAAAGGCTATTCATTGATGTCGCCTTTTCTTTTTGCATGTGTGGCAGGTTGTTCGGCTCAACTTCTTCCGTGGATTCCAGTATGCTCTTCAAACCCATTTCTTGGAATGGATGCATAGTCTTTGTTTTCTATATTACTTCTGATACCAGTTGGGATTTGGCTCTCCTTTGAAAGAAGTTTAGTGAATTTTCTTCCTGTGTGGGAGGAAGTTAAGCCTTTTTCCCATGTACTTTTGTAAACGGGAAGTGTTGCAATTCATCTTTGCTTGCGACAACATGCAATCAAAACTTGGACAGAACGAGGCTGGACTGAGCCCTCTTTTTACATTGTTGCGGAAACTTGTCCGTGAAGTCCATTGCCATTATTCAGACATGCTAACTGTTGGATCTGGCAGCTGACCATTGTGTAATTCTTCTAGCCAGTGATTTGCCAGCCAGTTGACATAAACTTGATTCCAAGCTGCACCCTTCAACATCAGCATAAAACAAATAGATCAGCCTTTAGAACTTGTCATTAAAGGAGTCAAGGGTGCCCCCACCTCCAGCCTTGGGGAACAGATCATAGCCTCATGGCTCGTGCAGAGTTGGATTAGCTGTGCCTCAATTCTTTAATATTGAAGCAACACATGGATACCTTCTTCAGAAAAGGGGCTGTTGCAACCCAATGCGTGTTGTGTGATTGTATTTCTCCATTTTCATGCTTTCATCTATCATGTTACAAGCAACTCATGCTTCTGCAATCTAGATTCAGTTAGTTAGTGTGAGGAACGTAGCTAATAATTCCCATGCATACTGGCTTGGTATTGCAGGGGTAGGTTTGCCGAATCGCTGCGGTAGGCATGTAGACCATGACTCAATCTTCATTTTCCATATTGGCAGCTTGAAGGCTCTAGCTAAGGGGGTTAGGTAAGATTCACGATTTGAAGGATGACTGCCCTTCAATTGGGGTCGGATTGTCCATGGTGTTTTTAGGTGAGACCACTGTCTAATGTCCACATGGCAGGGCCTCCAAGGTGGATATTGTTATTTTCCCTATTTTAGAGATTTCAACCCTAGAATCAAGGGTTCATTCATATGGTTGGGTTAAGACACCTAGACCTAGCTTATTATATGCTGGTGGAGCCAGAACTAGGGGCAGCCATAGATGGCTGGTCAGAAAGCTCATCATTGTTTGGGATGTGCCCATGTATGCACAGGAAGTTCATGGAGATCTGCTAGGCTTATTGCAAGTATATCAAAGACTTGATCAAAATAGCCATTCTCACCACCAACCTGTTGCAAGGTTTAAAGACCAAGAAACAACCCTTTAGCTTTACTCCAAAAGCCCTTATAGCTTTCAATCTGTTGAAGGGAGCAATTACCTTAATCCCATGCTTGGCTCTAGGATAGTGGGATCAGCCATTTGATGTGTGGGCCAACAACAGTGACTATGCCATCGGTGACCAGCATTGCCAATTGCTCGCATTTGAGAGAGAGAACTTTTTGTTGTTACTTATGCTTAAGACTCGGAAGGATTCTTGTTTGGACAGGACTTCATAATCAGGACCAATCACCAAGCATTGAAGTGGCTACATTGAGGTGCCTAGAGACAAATGCAAGCTATCCAATGGTCTGACCAAGTTAGATGGATCCAAACGTCCCAACATTTTGAGGAATGAAATTACAAAATAATTAGGCAAAAGTTAGGGGTTGGCGCAAACAATATGGATTTTAGAAATGCCAAGAAGTGCCTGTGGGGTTTATGAGAAAAACAATCCATAATCCCACTACCTCATAAAAGATGCTAGCGCCAGTGCCATGAGAAGAGCCATGTGTCACGAGGACGTGAAAAGTGATGTAAAGTATCTTTGTAACTCAACCACGCTTAACCCAGGGTTAACCATGCTTAAGTGTAGTAATGGTTTGGCCGTGAGGGACTGGCTAGAGGAAGTGCACACCTCCTAGAAGTTCCTAGGGGCAAAGTCTAGGTGCACCACTAGGTCCTAGGGGCAAGGCAAAGGCTTTAAAGAGGGGTCTAATAGTTGGGCCCAAGGACAACCAACTTTGTACTTGGTATGGTGGTTAGAGCTTTAATGAAGGGCCAAGTGTCATGCATGTGGGTGCATGCTCTTCCCCCACCTACCCTCTCTCTCCCCTCTCTCTCCTGGAGGTTGGGAGGTCTAGCAGAAGCTCTCTCTTGCATTTTCGTTGCATTTATCTAGCTCCTCCTACTGTTGTGTTGTTGCTCTAGCTGCTCCCTTTCCTTTGGCATGCTTTTCGAGTCAGCCTTGCTGCAAGCACGTGCCCCGAGGTGTTGTACGGTGGTTGGCGTGCGGATCTCGAGGCAGAGAGGAGGACATTTATTGTGCAGTCTGTACAGCTATACGGAACAAAGGTGCATTCCCGAGGCTGCTGTACGGGTTGGTTGAAGCGAGGATTCGAGACACAGATCCCGGAGTTGATGCTCTGGGGCAAATCTGCATACCTGTGGTCCTCTCCAACCTTTCTTGCCCTCCTTCTGCTCTCCATCTTCATCTCTCTCTTCTCTCGGTAGATGGAAGCCTCTTGCACCCTGCGGGGAGCGTGGACGGAGGATAGGCACGAGGAAAGAGCTCGCCCCTCTGCCACAGATAGCGGGAATTGGTTCCAAGTTCTGTCTTTCATTGTTCTTTCTTGCTTTGGTGCTTTCTGCAGTGCATGTGTGTTGTTTGCAGTCCTTTCAGGACTCCTACAGGTTCTAGCAAGCACCCAGAGGCAAGGGTATTCCTGCGGAAGGCCTAAGGACAATGTGGATGCATGTGATAGCCTTGAGGCTGCCTTGAGCCAGTTTGCCAGTGGTTTGGATGCCTGAATGTCTCTCAGTTGGGTCAGATCAGAAGTGGATGCCCGAGTATGCCTTGCCAGTTGCTATTCTAGTGGTGCACTTGGATTAGATGCCTTGAAGACAGATAGAGGATTTGCAGAGAGAACAGTGCAGGGGTGAACCCATGGTGTAAAGCATTTCCATTCATAAGTATTAAATAAATACCGTAAGGGGGCTAAGGCATTTGGGACAAGTGGGTGCATTGTGTACTGTTTTCACTGAGTAGGGGCATTCTAGCCTCCCCTTTGTTGTTGTTGAAGTTTGTTTCTAAGTTTTGCTAAGTGGTTGAAGTGACTGAAGCTTGCATTGTGGCTATTTATGAAGTTTATGACTGAGTAGATGAAGATCACTGCCCTTTTGTGTATTGAAGGCCGGTTTTAGTGGTTCCATTGCTGGGATAATCACCATCTTCCTACAGAGGTGAGTCCTAGGAGTGTTGGGTGAAGGACACCTTCATTGCAATTGTTGCTATAGCCATCAATCTTAGCAAGCATGTCACACCGTGAAAGGTCGTTAACCATCTCTGAGCAGGAGGGGCAAGAGGAAGATAGAGCATCAGAGAACTTTGAAGAGGAGCACAGCATCAGCGGGGGTGATGAGCAGCAGGACAGTGGGGCACAGCCTATTTCTCTTGAGCATGCCATTGAGGATGTCCACTGAGGATTTATAGGATGAGGTAGATGAGGCAGAGGAGCTTGATCCCATTGTCCTTTTTCAGATGCGAATGCAAAGTGTAGCAGGAGCTTTGTCGCAGTTGCAACATGTCATCACGGAGATTATGCAAGCTCCTCCCCCTATGGTTGCTTCCTCTGGAAGCAAAAAGGCAGCTCATAAGAAACAGAAGAAGCATAAGAAGACTCACAGGCATGTATCTTTCAGTGGACAGCCTTCAGAGATGCCCACAGTCACCCCTTTAATGGGTAATGCAAATAACTTTCATTCAGTGAATCAGGGACAACAAGTTCTCCCCCAGCCCATGATGCATCCAGGATACTTCGTAGGGGGATCCGTTTTTCAAGCAATGGTGGGACCACCCACAGAAAGGCCCGCAATGCCAGGCAGCTTTATGGGCAGCACACAGCCCGGAATGCAGAATTTCCAGCAACCTATGATGGGTGGAATGCCCCCTGCAAATGCCAATATGATGTACTCAAACATTGGAATGCAGACAGGAATGCTTGGTGATGGGCAATACTTGGAATACGCCACAGATGCAGAGAGTGGGACCAAGAATGCCTAACCCCACCATGGGTACGGGTGGAATGGCTATGAATGCAGGAGCAATGACGACTCTGCCCTTTTTACAGCCCCCCGTTTATGGCAATCTCACCCCTAAAGGCAAATTGAAAGATTACAAGGAGGGAGGGGCAGTTGTAAAGTTTGAAACCTTCAATGGGATGCCGGACAGATCGAAGGCTTTGACATTTGTGCAACAATTCGATGCCGCCTACTCAGGTGGAAACTTTACAGAGTCTTCCAAAGTCCGCAAGGCAGTCACCTTTCTGAAGGGCAATGCGCTCCAATGGTGGACTAACCTCCTCTTGCAAGGTAGAGCACCTACCACTTGGGTCGAATTCAAGCAGGTCTTCTCACCAACATGGCTCACTACCACTTTCGAGATAGATATCATGAAAAAATGAAGGACAGATTGAAGCCTTTAATGGGATGCAGGACAGATTGAAGGCTTTAACATTTGTGTAACAATTTGATGCCGCCTACTCAGGTGGACACTTTACAGAGTCTTCCAAAGTCCACAAGGCAGCCACCTTTCTGAAGGGCAATGCACTCCAATCGTGGACTAACCTACTCTTGCAAGGTAGAGCACCTACCACTTGGGTCGAATTCAAGCAAGTCTTCTTAGTATCATGGCTCACTACCACCTTCGAGGTAGATATCATGACCACCTGGTACAGGTTAGATGCTGCAAATTGCAGAAATTTGGAGGACTACAATAAGAAGTTTTGGGAATTCTTACAGGCATGTACCGCTGTCCGAACAAATTGAAAGGTATTGCTGCAGGTTGCCAAAGGAGATTCGGGACTACTGCACAAAGACAAGGGTCTCCAACATGTCATAGTTGATTAAGAACGCCACTACCGCTTATGCACTCATGCAAGGGAAAGCTTCTGGGTTCAAAGGTAGCTTAAAGGAGACATCGAAGTCAAAGGATAGCAAGGCGGAATCCCCTAAGAAGTTCAGAAAGTTTTCGCAGCCCATGAAGGCAAAGTTTGTTGCAGGACAGAGGCGAGTACCAACCCGTATGTCAGATGAGGAAAAGCAAGTTCTGTATGATGCCAACAAGTGTTATATTTGTAAGGAGGAGGGCCACAGGGCTTTTGAATGCCCACATAAGAAGCGGAAGTTCCCTCCTACGGAGCAGGGTGAACACAAGGAAGAGAAGTGTACTGTTTAGAAGAATAAAAGGCCCAAGCCCACTGCTGGTCTTTTGCCAGACTTGATTGGGGCTGTTCAGAATACAGATGCTACAGAGTTATGCTGGACATGGGGCAAGATAAGAGACCAAACAGCTCTGATGTTTTTTGATCCGGGAGCCAAGGCCAACTTTATCTCTCCAGAGCTGGCTGTAAAGTTGGGAATACGGGCAAAGGAGATGGGTCCCTTGTGTGATGCAGATATGGCTTGTCTGGGGCTCAGCCAGTCAGTTACTCCGATGATAGGCAAGCTGCGGATGCATATTCAGAGCTATGTGGACACAGAAGAGTTCTATATTATGCCGTTGAATAGTTGGGATGTGTTACTGGGGCTACCCTGGCACTTTCGTGTTGGGGCTGTTTTGGATACAAAGAATAAAACAATCACAATCACTCACCGTGGCAAAACCCATGTTCTTGATGCTAAATTGAAGGGAGAATCCATCCTTCTTTTATCTACTTCTACCATTGGCAACGTAATGAAAAAGCACCTTTTAGGATACTTAGTGTTTGCATCTGAAAAGAAGTCAGTAGAAGAAGAGTCTCATTTTTCTAAGCTGGAAAAACAGCGGACAGATTTTCTTTTTCAGTTTAAGGAACATTTTTCTGACTCAAAGGCCAGAAGATCATACGATAGATATAATCCCTGGTAGCAGCCCTCCTAACTGACCTCCTTACAGGGTCAGTGTAGCCCAGGAAGAGGAAATTATGAACAAGGTCAAGCACCTGTTGGAGAAGAGGCTGATTCAGCCCAGCTCTTCACCCTACTGCTCACCTGTGTTCTTGGTTTAGAAGAAGTATGGATCCTGGCGGATGTGCATTGATTACAAATCCCTCAATAAAATCAGCATTAAGAACAGATTCCCTATACAGAGCCCTCAATAAAACCAGCATTAAGAACAGGTTCCAAATGGAGGGCTGTTAGAAAGCAGTGACTCCGAAACGTACAAAATTTTGGAAATATGGGGAAGGTGAGTGGAAAGGTTGCAAAAAAGGGTTGAGTTAAATGTCAAGGTCCAGTGATATGTCATTGAAGGAAGTTACATGTGTGTCTAACCAATGAAGGTTGGGGCCAAGTTGAGTAAGGAGAATACTATGAAAGTTTCATCGGATTTGTGAATAGCAAACCGAGAGCAAAAACAACAAACTCACAAAGCATGAAAATGCGGAGGAGGGAGAGACACTTCGACACTCAAAATTAGGAAAAAGCTCTACTTTGGTGCTTAGGAAAAGAACTTGGTACAAGCTATCGAAAGAGGGCAGGGGTGGGGCCTATAAATAGGGCCCCAACCTTGCAGCCGGCTGCTTATGCAGGCGGACTTGGCTCGACCCTTAGGCCAGCCTAACTGATCCAAAAGGGTTGGGTCTAGTCGATTAATCTAACCATGTTGCAGGGTTGGGTCTAGTCGATTAATCTGACCATGTTGGGGAACTGGTTGGGCCCCCAACCTAGCCCTGTCTTGGCTGGCTTCTGGGTGGCATAATCGCAGGTCAAACGGACCCCTCAAGCACCCCGAAACTCCGAATCCTAGCGGTCTTGCCATGTCCATCCCCCTCTTTATCTATCCCTTTGTTGGGCGCCCTCACTCCTATTGTACATCAGGAGATGTCAAACCCTAACAAATACATTGGATGCTAGGTCAATGGTCCCTTGGTGATGGTGTTCGAGATGACTTAGGAGTTCTCCATTATTTTCTTGGGATTGAAGTCAAGAAAAAGGAGCGTAATATCTTTATTTCTCAAGAAAAGTACTGTTGTGAGATCTTGAAGCTGTTCCAAATGAGGACTGCAAGAAAGTGGTGACACCAATGGAGGTTGGGGCCAAGCTGAGCAAGGAGAATACATCTCAATGGGTGGATGCTAGTAAGTGTTGGTTGGAAGTTTGCTTTACTTAACAAATACCCGACCATACATCTCTTTTGCCGTTGGGGTTCTCTATTAGTTCTTGTCAAAGACGAGAAAGTAAGGGTGCTTTGGTACTTGAAGGGAAAAAGCACATACGGAGTCACATCCAGCACAAGATTGGAAGTGGGAGGATTCTATGATCTAGACTGGGCAAGTGATTGGGATGCTCGGGAACAAGTTATATTGGCATCTTGTCTCATTTCATCGCTCAGCAAGAAACAACAAACAATGTATCTTCAATGGAGGGAGAATACAAGGCAGCCTGTGTTTGCCACTTGCGACTCGTTGTGGCTCATGTGGATTTTCGAAGATATGGATGCTCCTCAGGAGAATCAATGTTGAATACTGACTGCCAAGAATTTTGTGTTTCGTGCTCGAGCGAAAAACATTGAGGCCCATTACCATTTTTATCCAGGAGCTCAACATCGACGAGATCGTGGAGCTGATGTATTATCCGACTTCTAACAACCTGTCAGATGTGTGCACGAAGTCTTTTCCCAAAGACCAGTTGGAGCACCTCATATGACGCATGGGTAATAGGCCCACGGAATGAGCGACGAGAGTTCTCTAGATCTGTCTGCTGTCGGCCGGTGAGGTTGAGAAATCAGTACCTCAGTTTTTAACAGCTTATCACAAGACATTTTTTCAGTTACTATTAGTACTTGACACCAAGTTCTAAGATTTTTTCAGTTACTATTAGTACTTGACACCAAGTTCTAAGATTTGCATTAGCCTATGATGAAACAATCCTAGGAATGCATAATGTAAGCAAAAGCTGCACAGGCAGCTGATTGATGTTCACAGTATTATCAGGCACTTGCCTGTTTGAGAGGGTTATAGCCACAATGTAGTATTGATGAGGTTTGGCTGCAGGTTGAATTGACTACAATTTTAGGGTATCTACGAAGCAGCTCTCTAGAGGCAATGGGCATATCTTTTATGGCCTATGTAGGGGGAGATGAGACTGCCACTGCATCCATCATTATGTGATATCCAGTTTTGACTTCCGTTAGTCCTAGTTGACAAAAAAGTTGAATAAGTACCCTAGACTCATTGCTCATTGCAGTGTTCTGGAGACAGCAGCATTGATGAGCGTTGGTTGACAAGTTTTGCATGTGTATGAAGCAGCAGCTCTTTGGAGGTAAAGGGGATCTTTTTGAAGTCTCTAGTGGGGAGATGGGTTTGCCACTATGCCCATTGTGAGTTTTGACTCCATTAGTTTCCGGTGACGAATAGTTGCTAATTTCCTCATGCTATTGATACATTAGATAGTTGTGGCTTCTCCAGGTGGAGTACGGCTCGTAAAACTGATTTTCTAGCATCTATGCAGTAATCTACTGGTCAAGTAATCATGAATGTTTAAGTTTTGTATTTATCAATTGCTTGGAGAGGAGAGGAGGAGATGGCTCAATCACAATGGACATTTGAATGCATTCTTATCTGCGGTTGGAATTGTTACACCCTGCTTTGAAATGTCACAGGGCTCCTAAACAACCATTTGAAGTCGAGAAAATCCAAGGGCGTTAACACCTCACTTGGTATTCAGTGAAATAATGGTCAAGTTGTCTTTACTTTGATTATTTTCAAACCAGAAAGGATAGTGGAGAAGTCACTATAACATTACCCCGTGTTTATTTGCTAGTTTGATGTAGTGATCTTTAAGCTTTTGTTTTAGGACAAGTTATGCAATCTTTGTGGTTAAATACTGAAATCTGTATGGCTGAACGCTGTATGACCTGTAGTCTTCAAAGTGCTGTGTATTTTTTTTTTTTTTTTGCAAAAAGAGACTTCTATTAAGTATTAAAGAAAATCGGTTAGAGCAAGCTCCATACGGGATACATCATGTAATGCACGAAAAGCTCAAGAGCCAAAAAGAAAGGATTGAGGCTGATAGTGCCATCTCAATCCAGTAGAAACATCCGAGAAAAAAGGAGAACCCCTCCAAACTCGAAGAAATATAGTCCTTCTAGAAGAGGCTGCCCGTGAAGGGCTTTGCATGCTAGCCCATATGGCTATCAAAGTGTGAACCGTGTCAGTCCAAATACCCGTGAACACCTGTGATGGGTGTATCTGGGTGCCATCCAAGGCCTCAGTACATCTGGCTCTCCAAATGTGCCAAGAGGAAATGCTAGCTAAAATCTCCCAAGAGGTGTCCACTGAAACATGAGAAGCTCTGAAGGGAGTAAGTGGTACATCTTGAAGAGAGCAGGGCTCTATCACCCGCTGGCGGACCGAGAGTGCCCAAGAAGAAGACTCACCCTCATAAAACACCTGGGGCCCGGTAAGGGATAACCATGCGACCGAGCCCCAAGTCATGAAGAAAGGGGAAGTGTGAAAGATGCTGAGTATCCGAGCAACCCCTTTCCAAACAGTCCTCGCCTGACTGCAGTCCCAAAGGCAATGTCGCACTGACTCCTCTGCAGAATGACATCGAGGACAAGTGGGATCAGCCCCAAATCGTGATCTCCACAGGTTGATCTCCACAGGTTCACTGCAATCCCTCCATGAATAGAAAGCCAAAAGAAAAGAGTGATCTTTCTATTTCTGAGGGATTTCCAGAGCCTCCTCCAGAAATTTCTACGCAAATCTGTGGTGATGAAGAAGCTTTCCCAATGGGGGGCTCTAGAGGGAATCCAACCCCTACTGTTCAGCTGAAATCTCCTGGCATTACCAACTGTGAAACGAAAGAAGGGAATCCCCCTCTCTCGGTGCCCATGATCTATCCACTCCCACTCTCCTGGGTCCCACTGCAAGCACCTGATAGGTGCACCTCCATATAACCACAACCTCCAGGATCCCAAGGCCAAGAGCAGAGGGTCGGGGTCTAAGTACCACTGCAAGCCCGGTCCATGGTCCACAAAACCAACAATCCTGACAAGCTGAAAGGCAACCTCAAGAAGAATGCCATCCTTGGATGTAGAGAGTAAACCTCCATCCCCAACGTCAAAGACCAGTGCGTCTTCCCCGAGACCTCGGAGAGCGATCACCTGTAAAGGAACTGATGTCCTCGAAAAAGCCCCCATCCAAGTGGTGGAAGTAATAGGCAACTCAACTGTCGATTCCACCGGGATGGCTGCACCTATCTGCTGAATCCTGCGTGCTACCCCTCTGAGGTGACTCACGGACTGCAGTCTCTGATCCTCAGGTAGCCTGATAAAAGCTTTCCAAGTGCCTACTGTGTAGGCGGGGCCTCTCTCCCATTTAGACCACTGCATGTAATGGGACCTATGGGTCCAAACACACAGCACAGCAATGCCAGACCACAGTGCTGTGTATTTGGACCCATAGGTCCTTGGAATTCAAGTTCCAGCTCATCAGAATTGAATCTTATTGCAATCTCTTATTGTTTGACAAATTATTGGAGGTGCCTGAAGTCTCACTTTACTACTATTGACACCATTTTCTGTCACATGTGGTGTGCAGGTTCTCTGTTGCTTGGTGGGCCTACACATTTCCAATGACTGCATCAGCCATTGCCACGATTCATTACTCCCTTGAAATAAGACATCCAATTACACAGTTTTTGGCAGTTCTTCTTTCATTCATCTCAGTTGCCACAGTAGTCAGTCTTTTTATTGCTACAATACTTCACGGTGTCTTCTGGAGATCACTTTTTCCCAATGATATGGCCATTGCCATTACGAACAGACGGCATAAAAGAAAGAACAAGGGAACAAAGCTAGGCACTTTATATGGATCTTTGGACAGTAACGGAGACAGTTTAAGCAATGGATCAGGTTTTAATATAAATTCTGTGGAAGGACGTAAACTTTCGCCAGATTCACCTCAAAATGCCTTGCTAACTGTCGAGTCTGATCCTCTTCCTGTGAAGGAAGCTGGCAAGCTGTGCTGATGGACTTTTAAGTAGTTTTGAGAGCTTGTTTGTGCTATCAGTAGACAGTATACACTTCTCATGTTTGTGGCCACTAGAAGGGGGAAAACACTTGAAGGTTTGTATAATGTGTATTATTAATGGAAGCTATTTGATTTTTTGTTCTGCAAGCCAAAGATTTCATGTACTGTAACCTAGTGTACTTAGGTACTTGTAGCAGGAAAACACCTAAAGAACCTTTGTAGAGACTACTGATGAACATGAGCTCACTATTATCTGAAATTTTGCTTTAAATGTGGATTTCCATCTTGGTTTATGACGTCTACGTACAGTAATGCAGAATCTTCGACTCTTTGATGTTGATTGTTACTTCAGACTCCTGATCATGGACTTGTAATTTTTTCAAAAAAGATTCCTCTCTAGTAAAATAGGCGTTGTATGCTATGTTCTTGTGGATCGGGGGAATGCTTCATTATTTTTATGCTTTCATACTCTCCACGTGGAGGCTCCCTACTACCACTTTGAAGGGGAATCCTCACCCCAACTGTGTCACGTGTTCACTTCTTGTTGTTGGCTCCAAATTTATAAGTGCACATGATGTTGAACTATTTGTGAATGGGATCCTGCTATAGCTCAGAGCAGAGTATTTACAATCATGTGTACCTGTCAGGATTTCTGAGTTTTCATGTTATTGGCTCCAAGTTTGGAAGTGCCCATGATGCCGAACTGTTTGTCAAGAGGATCCTGCTAGCTAAGAGCAGAGTATTTACAACCATTTGTGCCTGACAGGATTTCTGAGATTTCAATGGAGTAATGAGTTGTGAGAATTTGGAATTTACAAATTTTAGCACGAAGTATTGCCACGATTTAAGAGTACTGAATCATCCTTGTGAATGGTGCATAGGTGCAGGTTTTCTTGAGTGGTTTCCATGCTATCTTTTGCTATAGTTTTATTAAACATAAAATTTGAGGGTCATATCCCGGTTTTTAAACTCTCCCTTTAATGTTTCTAAACGAGCAAGCAGAGGTTGTAAGTAGAATGGCAGCAATTTGTTGCTCAGGATGATGCAAATAAGAAACGAGTGCCACTGACTTGAGTGTGGAACATAAAGTTTGAGCATTTGGTCCCTAACAAAAGTTGTTTTCATGAGTAATGGATATGATAGTTTGCTAGGCTTATTCAGTGAGGGAAAAACTACGATATGTTTAGATGGTGTTTTATGTTGTAGTAAACTCTTGTCAAGGGGTGTCATATATTGGTCCTTTAATAATCCAGGTCCCAGTTTAATGGTTTTCAAACATGCTGTGTTTATGGAGGTAGAAAGGCCGCTCAAGCTGTAAAGCACATGCATTTTTAAGGCATAAGCTTCTGTTGGATATTTGAAATTGTAAGGAATGTGCCTCTTTGAGTCATACAAGATGTCAAACTTTGAATGTTTTGGCCTAAAATACAGTGAATAGATGTCCATCTCTTCTTCAGCATAGAAGAGGTAATAGGCACTATATAAGAGGCCATGGTTGGGTACAGAATATTTGAAAACCCAATTTAGGGGCTGCTAGATTGCACTGTCAAGTGTATCATTGATAAGATAAAGGGATCCATGTGTGCAGTGTTTTGTACATGGCATATCAATTGGTTGTTGATTCCAAGGGCGTAAGTCTGAAGATGTTGAAGATAAGAAGAAAAAGAAGTGTTTCTACTGTGAAAAGCTTGGCCATTTTGTGAAGGATTACAGGAAAAAGAAAGCAAATCACGAAGAAAAAGGAAAGCAAGCCCAAGGAAGAGGTTCAGCTAATGTAATGACTAGTTGTAGTCATTTCATTCTTCTGCACACTCTGTGACTGAAGATCGAGAAGGTTGGATGCTGATAGTGGAGCCTCACTGCACATGTCAAACGTTCAAAGCACTAGAACTTGCACATCCGAAAGGTTACTGTTGGAGATAATCACACGTTCTGTCAAGGGAATAGGGAGTATTCCATTCACAATGAATGTAGGGATTGAGAAGGTAATCTTTAATGTACTTAATATACTATATCTCTATGCAAACTTACTTTTTGTTAGTAAGATGACAAAAAACAGGATTAAGGTGGGGTTCAAAAATCACAGAGTCCTGGTTAAGACAAGAGAGACCAGATAGCTGATGGCGCGAAGAGTGGAGGAGAATGGTTTGTACAGTTCAATGCATTGATGGTTCAAGGAAGTCTAACCACTTGAGGTTGTGGCATGAAAGATTCAGGCATGTCAATGAAGTCACTCTTTCAGAGATGCAAACGGATGGTATGGTGAATGGACTTCCACCAGGTTGCTTGCATGATTTTGACATGTTTATGATATATTTGTCTATCATTAGTGAATGCTAGCTTGTTGAGTGTACTTTTGGACTGTTGTTGAGTTGTTCAATTTGTTAGAAAACTTGCGCTCCATGTGAAACAGGATGGGAAGGGTCTTTGTAATGTAACTCGTTTAAGCCACATTAACTTAGTGCATCTATTCTATGGTTGGTGCTATTTTGCGCACAATTCCTTGTCACTCAAAATCATCCCATTTTGAGAGGCTTCTTTAACTTATGGGAGGGATAAGGACGAATCCTGATTATTTATACTAGTCCTTAAGACTCTGGCATTCCATGGCATGTTTGAAGTGAGTAATTCATCCATATGTTTTCAAGAAACAAAGATGAGCTAGATTCTCTACACTTCTCAAGGCACAGGTGGTGTGACTCGTTTATGCTTTCGCTGCCTTTTTTTCAATTGAGATATCTTTACATTTCATTCCAACAAGTTTTGTAAACTCCACGAGTGGTAGATCGATGCTATGGTTTATGATGCAAAGAAAGAGCGCTAGGGCATCAGAACTATCAAAGTTGTGTGAGCTAAATATATAGAGCTTTATAACTTCTCAGAATTGCATTTTATAATACTAGCAAATTCATTGTGATGAGTAAAAACCATGTTGAGGGTGAAGTTGGCAAAATTGTGCAAGGCAGCCCTTCAAAATAACCTCTTACAAAGTTGTTTGAATAACTTGCAACGTAGCTAAAACGATGTGCCTTGAAAAGCAGGAGAAAGCTATGGTTAAAAGAGCACAAGATCAACTCTTAGAACTTTTTGATGTTCATTAGATGTATTTTTTTCCCTTTGTAAAGAAATGTGCAATCATATGACTGAAATATACCTTCTCTAGTTTTTGGGCCTAAAGAGTTGTATATTAAATGAAAGATTTCACATGATATTTTCCTACCTTACAATGGGGCCTGCCAGCAAGTACATGAAGTATA